>NC_088791.1:299872341-300152517 GCF_011386835.1 Chrysemys picta bellii
TTCCAGCAGGACTGTGAACCACTGATAACTACTCTCTGGGAATGGTTAACAGAGAAGATGAAACAGAGAAGATGAAAGGCAAGATATGTATAATGTTTGTCATTTCAGCCCCTCCATTTTTATGCCTTCCCTTAAATTTAAATTGCCTGCAACTAGCCACAAGCAAGTTGCTATCATCAAGGATTCGCGAATAGAAGCAAAATGATAGATATTAAACCTGCAGCTACTTTGAGACCACACTTTCATTTAAATGAGTTATAATCCTGATAGTTCGATTAATCTAATACTCTCACGCTGGGATAAAGAATTTAAAATGAACCACAGCACTCAGGGAATTAGATATCCCAAGTGGAAGAGGGCTGTTGGCAACTTGTAATAACAGCTATTAAAGTTATTCTAATTACCTTGGACTTGATATCTCTATGCAACACACGTCTGTCATGAATGTGCTTCACTCCCAAGCACATCTGTACAAACCAGTGAAGTATCTGAAAAAAGTGACTAAAAAGTTATGACAATACAAATGCATGTGTTATATGAACTTTATTGGTGGAATGAAAAATTATAAGACACAGCAAAGAACAAACAAGTTAACAGTGTCGACAACCACCCAAGATGGGAATTAAAAGTAAATCAGGCATAAATTTAAGGTGACCTCTAGGGCTGTCGATTAATCGCAGTTAACTCACGCAATTAACTCAAAAAAATTAATCGCGATTATAAAAATTCTTTGTGATTAATCGCACTTTTAATTGCACTGTTAAACAATAGAACACCAATTGAAATGTATTAAATATTTTGGATGTTTTTTCTACATTTTCAAATATATTGATTTCAATTACAACACAAAATATACAAAGTGTACAGTGTTCACTTTCTATTATTTTTATTACAAATATTTGCACTACAAAAATGATAAACAAAAGAAACAGTATTTTTCAATTCTCCTTATATAAGTACTGTAGTGCAATCTCTTTATCATGAAAGTTGAACTTACCAATGTAGATTTTTTTTTGTTACATAACTGCACTCAAAAACAAAACAATGTAAAACTTTAGAGCCTACAAGTCCACTCAGTCCTACTTCTTGTTCAGCCAATGGCTCAGAAAAACAAGTTTGTTTACATTTAGAGGAGATAATGTTGCCCGCTTCTTGTTTACAATGTCACCTGAAAGTGAGAACAGGCGTTCGGATGCCACTGTTGCAGCCGGCATCACAAGATATTTACGTGCCAGATGCACTAAAGAGTCATATGTCCCTTCATGCTTCAACCACCATTCCAGAGGGCGTGCGTCCATGCTGATGACAGGTTCTGCTCGATAACGATCCAAAGTGGTGCTGACGAACGCACATTCATTTTCATTATCTGAGTCAGATGCCACCAGCTGAAGGTTGATTTTCTTTTCTGGTAGTTCAGGTTCTGAAGTTTCCGCATTGGAGTGTTGCTCTTTTAACTCTTCTTGAAAGCATGTTCCAAACCTCCTCCCTCTCAGATTTTGGAAGGCACTTCAGATTCTTAAACCTTGGGTCAAGTGCTGTAGTTATCTTTAGAAATCTCACATTGGTACCTTCTTTGTGTTTTGTCAGATCTGCAGTGAAAGTGTTCTTAAAACGAGCAATATGTGCTGGGCCATCATCCAAGACTGCTATAACATGAAATATATGGCAGAATGTGGGTAAAACAGAGCAGGAGACATACAATTCTCCCCCAAGGAGTTCAGTCACAAATTTAATTAATGTTGGTTGTTTTTAAACAAGCATTATCAGCATGAAAGCATGTCCTCTGGAATGGTGGCCGAAGCCTGAAGGGGCATATGAATGTTTAGCATATCTGGCACGTAAATACCTTTCAATGCTGGCTACAAATGTGTCATGCGAATGCCTGTTCTCACTTTCAGGTGACATTGTAAATAATAAGCAGGCAGCATTATTTCCTGTAAATATAAACAAACTTGTTTGTCTGAGTGATTGGCTGAACAAGAAGTAGGACTGAGTGGACGTGTAGAATCTAAAGTTTTACATTCTTTTGTTTTTGCATGAAGTTATTATTGGTACATAATTCTACATTTGTAAGTTCAACTTTCATGATAAAGAGATTGCATTAGAGTAATTGATTTACGTTAATTGAACAATACTATTTCTTTTGTTTTTTACAGAGCTAATATTTGTAATCAAAAATAATAATATAAAGTGAGCACTGTACACTTTGTATTTTGTGTCGTAATTCAAATAAATATATTTGAAAATGTAGAAAATATCCAAAAATATTTACATAAATGGTATTCTATTATTGTTTAATCGTGTGATTAATTATTTTAATCGCTTGACAGCTCTAGTGACCTCCCATTAGACAGCGTAAAGATTTAACTACTAAGATATGTGACATTTCAATATGGCAAGTAAAACACTCATTGTTAGTATAAATAAAGCTGGACAGTCAAAGAATCTTGTTTCTGAAAGCCATTTTACAGGCACTTCAATTATAATTGTATAGTTACATGAGAATATTCAAACTGTAAACTAGACACTATATTTTTAAGAAGAGTAAAACGTACTTTAAATGTACTTTGTAGGGCTCTTAGGGCTGCTGAGCCAATCTAACTACTGAATTAGATCAACATTTCCTGGCCCTCGAGTTTTAACTAAAAAGTTGCCTCCAAAATGGAAAATATTAGTCATTATAAATAAACAAAGTGTAAATAAATTTGGGTGGGAGTTATATATTTCACTACTTTATATTAAGTTAGTATTTGACCGTGTGGATACTTCCACTTGTATCACAGAGTGTTTCACTCACTGTTCATTTGCAATACAACCTCAGAACTTTACTTCACGGTCCTTTAGATTTTATTTTAAACTCTTCATTATATACTTGGCAGCAAAAATACAAATCTCACCATGTTTTACACAGTATGTATGTTGTCTATGTACAGTGTCTCTCAAATAACTCAGGTTTATCTTGTTATTACTGAAATTGTCCCACCCTACCCAAGATAGCCCATTTCAGACAGACTTAAAGGTGGCAATTTTGTAACAGAAAAGCTTCAAAAACAGACTCCAATGAGAAACTGCTGAACTTGAATTAATATGCAAACTAGATACCATCAATTTAGGCTTAAATAGAGACTGGGAATGGCTGAGCCATTACACACATTGAATCTATTTCCCCATGTTAAGTATCCTCACAGCTTCTTGTCAAACTGTCTGAAATGGGCTATCTTGATTATCACTACAAAGGGTTTCTCCCCCCCTCCTGCTGACAATAGCTCATCTTAATTAATTAGCCTCTTAGAGTTGGTTGGGCAACTCCCACCTTTTCATGTTCTCTGTATGTATATATATATATATATATATATCCTCACTATATGTTCTATTCTATGCATCCGATGAAGTGGGATGCAGCCCACAAAAGCTTATGCTCAAATAAATTTGTTAATCTCTAAGGTGCCACAAGTACTCCTGTTCTTTTGACAATCAAGGTTGCCACACTTGGTGTAGTAGCTGTCTGACATGTTGCCACCACTCTCCGAAGTACCATGGTTAGTGCTGCTTTTTGGGGAGTAGCACCAGAAGAAAACA
Organism: Chrysemys picta bellii; assembly: GCF_011386835.1. NCBI lineage: Eukaryota > Metazoa > Chordata > Testudines > Emydidae > Chrysemys > Chrysemys picta. The sequence goes on from NC_088791.1 coordinate 299,875,921, forward strand.
GTGGCGTCACATCCTTAGTATTGTCTGAGGTAAGGGCATATTTTGAACACCCTTCAACTACCTGGCAGGTCAGTTATCTAACATCCTGCTCATTTTCAATATACATCATTTGATGATCATCAGTTCACATGAAAAAGTATTCTTATGTGGCTGGCTTTAATTAGTTTCTTTTTCTTACCGTATCTTCAGGAAACAACTTTCCTCTTTGATATTTAATCTTTTGCATTAGATCTCCATCATCACAGTATTCCATCACTATATACAGATGTCCATCAGCTAAATTTTAAATAATTTAAGATTTAGATTAATTAGTAATTTCATTAGCATGCTAAATGTATCATTGTTATTATATAGCACCAACATATGCTATGTATTTTACAGAAATACAGTTTAAAGAAAAAAAATCCAGGCCCCACCAAAAGCTTGCAAGAGCTTTCAGTCTAAATAATGCAAATAGATACATTCTGAAAACCTATATATTTACCCTCAAATGATTCCTTATAGGCAACAATATTTGGGTGTTTCATTTTAGCCAACAGAATAGCTTCCTTCCTAGAGCTCTGTACATCAGCTGGAGACTGAAAACACATTGATAAGTACAATTATACAAATGTTGCAATAATAAATCTTTACATATACTACATGTCATTTTCAAAACCAGAATTACTTCTGAAGCACTAGCTTTCAATTTATTTTCTTCAACTGCTTTAAAAAGCCATTCATTTAGAAACTTTAAAACTCCATCCATTATTGTAAAATCAATAAGTGAAAAATAGCACACAAAATAAACTTCCCAGAATTGTATCTCTAGAGAATGTAAGTATTTTAGAGCCATTCTGTATGCTTTTTTGAATAGATGGGGTACCTTGCTACATCACTTTATGATTTTCTATTCGGACCACTGCAGAACTAGGTAATGAAGCAGCACTTCCTAGCTCTGGAACAGTTCAAGGTCTATCAGAGCTTATATCAGATTATTTGAATGTGCCTTAGTATAAACTTAACTTTAATCAGGGTATAACCAAAGCCTCTGTGAAAAATAATTTTGAGCTTTCTTGGATAGCTGAATGAAAAGCAAGTAATTTGAAATAATTGAATTTCAGCAACAAACAATGATGACAACCTGACTACTTCCTCTTTGTAGTGAAATCCTGTCCCCAGTGAAGTCAATGGGAGTTTTGCCATTGACTTCAAGTAGAACCAGGATTTAACTCTATATAACTTTCCATGTGCCATAATTCTAATCTTCAGCCACAAATGTGATGCTGGTCAGTCTTTACTGGTTACCAGTAACATCCTCAGTCCTGCAGTACTTATTAAAGGCCAGATCCTGTAAGATTCTCAAGACCCTTATCTCCCAGTGAAGGCACTCAGCACTGGGCTGGCTAAGGCCCAGATTCTCAAAGGTATTTAGGTGCCTAACTCTAGGAATCAGACACCTAAATACCTTTGAAGGATCTGGGCCTAAATTCTGAAATGTTGCACTTTCTCAAGAATAGTCTTAGCCTGCCCCTGTTGGAGGGTATAGTGAGTTTTTAAAAGGCAGTTACAGAATTAAGATAACAAATACAAAGAAGGAGAGCGTAAACACTTACCTTGGGAAGTCTTATTTCCTTCATTGCATATTTCTGGTCACTACTCTTATGAAAAACTAAAAGAGCTCTCCCAAAGGATCCCTCTCCAAGTACTTTTAACACAGTGTATTCTTCCATTGTTTGTAAGCCCAAATCTTATACGTTTCCTTAAATGTTATATTTCACAAGGATTTCTTCCAAACTCTATAATGAACTCAGTTAATTTTTGGAAAGCTGTATTTTTGGTTAACATTATCTGTGTGAGAGAAAATGGCAAAATAACAAAAATATATAATTATAACATGATGGCAATGACAACTGCTCAGAATTGCCACAAAAATGATTTTTTTTAAATGCTATTACGACTTTACTAAGAATAAGGTTTTCAGAAAATTTTACTACAAAGCAAACTCATACTATAGTAATACTTTGTACATCTATTGCATCTTATAATCAGAACTCTCAAAACACTCTGAAAACATGAAGTAATCTCCATAGTACTCCTGTAAAGTGCTAGATGTTGCTCTTATTCATCATCTTCCTCTACCTGCATCTTTGCAGCTGGATTCATAGTCCCAAGCAGCCAGGTTTACAGGCACAGGATTATGAAAAATACTTGGCATAAGCAAAATACATGGTGGTGCTGTGTGTTTATAAAGAGTTAGTGGAATTTATTTTGGATGGTCTTCATACCCCACTAATAGATTATATATATATGAATTTGAACTTTTTATTAAGACACTATTATTAACCTGTTAAGCTGCTATATTTACTTTCTTTACTGGGAGATAAATATTATTCATCAAGCCTGTAGGATGGTGTGTGTGAGTGCGCACACATGCACGTGTGTGCATGCATGGTTTGACAAATAATATTTATCTCCCAATAAGGAAAGTAAATTTAGAGGCCTTAGCAGGTTAATAGTGTGTCTTCATAAAAAGATCCAATTCATGCTTGTTCAGAGAATGAATAGTAAATCTATCATTTTAAAATAAAAAATCCAAAAATTAAGGATCAAGTCATAGGATGTGTGATAAAGAATAAAAAGAATGGGTTACAGTCCAAACAAACAGTACAAAAGGTACGTTACATGTATTTCATCTTAGTGTAACTTTCAGAATAGAAACCTCTAACACCAAAACTACTCAAAATAACATATTCACATTTTCAGCAGAAGAGGCACAAGAGGTTTCCCTTATTCACTCCCCTCTTAGGCTTAAGATTCTTAATTCCAGTGGCAATATCATCAAATGATAAATCAGACCCCATTATTTAGAGAGGGCAAATTGAAGAACAGATCAGCTAAGTGTCACCCAAGGTTACACAAGTGTTGAGACGAAGAACCCAGAACACCTTCCACTGCTAACCTTCTCTCCTGCTCCATCAATTCTGAGTTCATCTTCTGAAAATACATTAAGAGATTTGTTTTTAAAAAGAGAGGCTGTTTGCTGCCATTGCTTGATGCACTATGTCTCATTTACATCTTAAACTGTCTTTTTATAATTCTGTACTATCCATACTCATGGTGCTGTGTAAATATTTAATGATAAAATGGTAACAACGTATGCTTGCTCAACGATCCCTTTTTGGACTCTGATATCACTTGAATTTTCCTTTAACCTCATTGAATGACTACCCTTTTCTGTCTTGATTGGTTAGGGTTACAACCTGGGTTTTTGCTGCCCTAAGCAAACTGAAAAGCTTATAAACAGTTTGACTCCTCTAATACTGTATTTTGTTGTCCTAGGAAATTGCATGTACAGTAGAGCCAACTCTGATTAACACCTTTAATCCTAGAGGAACTGTGTTGTAGCACACATCCCAAACACCAACACAAATTTCATATGCTATAGCCCTTACTGTCAACTTTCTCTAATGGTAATCAAAATGCAGGGTAAATTTTGTGAAGGATTTAACAAAAACCCTAATGATATTTCACTTAGATGTAAAGAACATTAATCACAATGAGTGAGTAAGAAGTTTGAAAGGTTAAGGGAATGCAGCCAAAAGTACTCTCACACCCCATCTACCTTAAGGAAAGGTTTCTGAAATTTCCCACCAGAGCTAGCACCAGTTTATGTCCACCAGGTTTGCAATGTCAGGAGCCCTAGCATAAATGAGCTACCAGCATTTTAAGGACTGTTCCATCAAACTGCTTAGAACAAATATAATCAAAAAGTGCCAGCAACAGTGAGGGCAGCTGGTGGCCCATCTACACTAGAGTTTCTAACACAGCTAATTTTAGTAAGGTTGTGCCAGTGTTAGCTCTAGGATAGACAGGATCTCACTGAAGGAAGGAAAGGGGATAGAATAATAAGGCTGTAACTACATTAGGAAGAATATCCATTGCTAACAATAGGCATCAGCACTGTACACAGCTAAGCTGGTGCTCAGAACAGTATGGACAAGACCAAACCATGTTTAACATCAGTTCAGAAACCACCATAGCTGAGCGCTACTCAGAACAAAATTAAAACCTAGTTTCTGAAGGTGCCTAATATAGTTTTGTCCTGCTTATGTTTGCAATGAAAGATTCCAGTGCCCTTCAGTTCCACACAATATCAACAATGGATACATTTTCTAGTATAGAAAATCTTTTGCTGTTGATTATACATTTCTTTTCACTAGACAAAATAAAGTTTTTCAACCAAGACTTCCCAGCTTCTGTTGTAGATTAACACCTGCAAATGCTCTTAGGTGCAGTCTACTCTTTGAGAGGGTCAAAGATCAATTCCTCAGCATGCATAGCCAGGAAAGGAGAGCACATCCCATTTTAGCTCTGAGGGGTATAAATGAACAATAGAAACAATGCCGACCTAGGGCAGATAGTCTGAATAAGGAGAATTAATGTGTGGACAGTAGGTCTGTGAAAGCCTAGGGGGAGAAGAGCTGCACAGCGAGGGGACCTGCGCCCCGGCTGGATAGATTAGGGCCTTGGCTATGCAAGAAAATTAATAGGGTATGAATTTAAAGCTGATTAACCATTCCTGGTAACTCCATGTGTGGATGCTCTTATTCCAGACCACCCTATTCCGAATTCGCTTCATCCTAATCCACAACAAAGCACTCCTAATTCCAGGCTAATCGTGTGCACGCCACGTTCATCGGGATTAGCTGCTCTTGCAGAGTAACTCCCCGTGCGGCCACGGGACGGGATTGCACCAGCCTCCCCCGGGGCTGGGGCGAGTTGGCGGCTGCTCTTGCCCCTTCCAGCTAAATCCTGGAGGGGCGGCGCCCGCACGCCATAGGGCGGGGTCCCCAGCCCCTCGCGGGCCTAGCCGCCCCGCCCCCGCCTTTTCTGCGTCTCCAGGCGCGGCCCCGCGGGCTCCGTACCGTGCTGGAGCCGCTCCCCACCACGGCGGAGCTCCCCGAGCCGGCGGCTGCCGCAGACCCCGCCTCCCGCGCTGCCCCGCCCGACCGCCTCGCTCAAGCACCAGCTCCGAGCCAGGCCCCGCCTCTCCTCTCCTCTCTGTCATGAGATGGGTGTGGGACGCTGCGGCGTCATCTCTGTGGTTAGCGGACAAAAGCCATCCAAGGAAACCACGTGGGAGGGTTATTTTTGTTGACGCTCTTCTGTACCTTGGGCTGGGGCTGGCATCCATGGGAACAGGATTGGATGTCTAACGTCCTCCCCCGGTCAGGTAAGAGGACATCAGCGCCACCTGCTGCTTGAGAGGCACTGGTGTTCCCTAGCAAACTGTGTGTCCCAGAACACCCCTCATCCAGTTGTCACCCTACTCTGCAAGGTACCTTTGGATAGAGCTCAACCTTGCTGCCCATTCAGAGGTGGGCTTCTCAAATGTCAGAGTCACTCTGTCTAGGGCTTTATCACTCCCCCTCCCCGCAACCGTAAATGACAAAATTCAGATCTAACTTAACTGTTGGGAAGTAAGGGGATGCTTGGAGCTGGGGATTTGCTTTTTCCTCCTCTTTGTGTCACCTAACTTTATTTACTTGTTCAAGAATGGGGGAAATGGTTACTCATCTTCTCGTAACTGTTGTTCTTTGAGATATGTTGTTCGCATCAATGCCAATCAGGTGGGCGTGCGCCACATGCACGGTCATCGGAAACCTTTCCCCTTAGCAGCTCTCCTCGGGTCGGTTAGGGAGCCCCCTGGAATGGCGCCTTCGTGGTTCTAAATATATGACCCTGCTGACCCAACCCCCCCTTCAGTTCCTTCTTGCCAGCTACTCCAACAGAGGGGAAAGGAGGATAGGTATTGGAATGGATGTGAACAACACAGCTCAAAGAACAAGTTATGAGATGCGGGGGGAGGGTTGGAAGTTAGTGCTTTTAACTCTGACACCCTCCTGGCTGATATAATGGCAACTAGGAATGCCACCTTCCATAAGAGGTACAGAAGGGAGCCTGGCACCAGTGGTTCCAACAGGGCCACCATTAACCTGAAGAAGAGCAGATTGAGATCGCGAATGTGGCTATAGTCTCTCCCTGCCCTTCAGGACATGCCCTACCATGGGATTGACTAATACAGAGCGCCCCAGCTCTCCTGGGTGAAACACCAAGATGGCCACAAGGTGCACCCTGACGGATGAACCTGCCAACCCCTGCTGTTTCAGGTGTAATAGATAGTCAAGGATGAGTGGTATAGATGCTTGAAGGGGGGAGAGGTGGCAGTGCTCAGAGCAGAATGAGAACCTTTTCCACTTAGCTAGGTAAGTGGCTCTGGTGGAAGGTTTCCTGCTACCAAGCAGTACCTCCCTCACCTGTTCTGAGCATTAGAGCTCTATAGGGTTTAACCATGAAGCTTCCAAGCCATGAGGTGGAGGAACTAGAGGTCTGGATGAAGGAAGCAACCGTAGTCCTGTGTGAACAGATCAGGGTTGAGCTGCAGTGTGATCAGGGTGTCCATGGACAGCTCCAGAAGTGTGGTATACCAACGTTGGCGTGGCCACGCTGGGGCCAGCAGAATCACCTCTGTGGATCTTGAGGAGCACTTTGTGGACAAGTGGGATCAGGAGGAAGGCATACATGAGGAAGCCTCCCCAGGGAAGCATGATCGTGTCCAAGATGGAGCGCAGGCTGAGTTTCTGGAAAGAGCAGAACGTTGGACACTTCCTGGTGCTCTTGGTGGCAAAAAGATCTACCCGAGGAAATCCCTAGCTTTGGAAGATGGAATGTATGACGTCCAGATGGATGGACCACTTGTGGTTGCAAAACGACCTGCTGAGGTGGTCTGCAAGCTCGTTCCGCGCTCCTGGAAGATAGGACATCTCCAGGTGAATGGAGTGGGCTATACAGAATTCCCAAAGCTGGAGAGCTTCGCGACCCAGAGGGGAGGAACAGGCTCCACCCTGCTTGTTTATGTAAAACATGGCGATGGTGTTATTGGTTATCACCGCCGCACAGAGCCTAACTAGGTATTTTTGCACCCGAGGCAAGAATATAAAATTGCACCCTCCCCCAGGGCTGGCTCTTCGGCGGCGGGTCCCTCAGTCCCTCTCGGAGGGAAGGGCCTGACGCCGAATTGCCACCGAAGAATGAATGAAGGGGCAGTGGTAGAGTCTGTGACTTTGGGAGGTCAACTCATGATTTTTGACTGCTGGGGCTGGTAATGTTGCTTCCAAGATGGTCTTTGGTTCCAGTCCAGTTCCAATCCAGAGAGGGACTCACAGGTTAAGAGGAGGAAGATGCTGGATATCAGCAGTGGCCACTAGGGATCAGCATATGTCCTGAGAATGCTGGGAGTTCAGGTTTGCAGGGCAGGATCAGGGGTAGCAGGTTTGTAGAAATTTTGGTGGTGCCCAGAACCCGCCCATGCACAAACTCCACCCTCCCACCCATCCAAGGCTCTGGGAGGGAGTTTGGGTGAGGGAAGAGGTCTGGGGTGCAGGCCCTAGGCTGGGGCAAGAGATTGGGGTGCAGGCTCTGGGAGGGAGTTTGGGGATGGGAGGGGGTGCAAAGGGATGGGGTGCAGGGGTGAGGGCAGTGGGTTGTGGCTGCAGATGAGGGGTTTGGAGTGTGGGAGGGGCTCAGGGCAAGAGTAGGGGTGAGGGCTCTGTCTGGGGCTGGGAATGGGAGGTTTGGGGTGTGGGAGGGGCTCCGGGCTGGGGCAGAGGGTTGGGGTGTGGTGGGTGAGGGCTCTGGCTGGGACTGGGGATAAGGTGTTTGGGGTGCTGGAGGGGCTCAGGGCTAAGGCGTTTGGGGTGCTGGAGGGGCTCAGGCAGAGGGTTGGAGTGCAGGGGGATGAGGTTTTCTGGCTGGGACTGGGAATAAGGTGTTTGGGATGCTGGAGGGGATCAGGCCGAGGGTTGAGGGTGCGGTGTAGGGGTGGAAGCTCTGGGGCTGGGACTGGGGATGAGTTTGGGGTGCAGGCAGGCTGCTCCAGGACAGGGGCCAGAGAGGAGGACTCCCCCCAGCCCTTTCCCTGCTGGTAGCAGCAAGCTCTGGGGGAGGAGCCCCCCTTTCCCATCCCCCCAACAGCACACTCACCCCCACCACTGTCACTGCATGTGCTCCTAGGGTCCCTCTGAGGTCCAGGAATCACCCTCACCTCCCCTGTGGTGGGTGCCAGGGGGCACTGCGTGCGCCTCCTCCCCTGCTGTTGCCCCTGACTGTAGCCTCAAACTGGGGGTGAGAGATGGGGCTGCCTCCTTGCCCAGCATAGGGCAGGAGCAGTGACTGCGGGGGGGAGGGGGGAGATACCCCTGTGGTGCTGGAGGGTCCCATTGGAAAATGAAAGGGTCTGAGGGGGAAGGGCAGGCTGAGAATCAGCCTGCCCTGGTAGTTGAGATGCAGGGGACGGGGGGGGTACTAGGACCCTGCAGCAACTGCTACTGCAGGGAGGCAGCATGGAGCTGCTCTGCTCTGGGGCCTCGAATGGGGGGGAGGGGGGGAAGAGAGCAAGTCAGGGCCGGGAGACACTGGGGGGAGCGGCAGGTGGGGCCAGAGGGGAGATCACCGGGGTTATAAATATCTCTGTGCCTGCCAGCAGCTCCCCCCCCCCTCCACCGCTTTCTGCGCCCCCTCCCCCCCGGGCTTTGTGTGCCTGAGGCAAGTGCCTCACTCGCCTCACCCTTGTTAGGGCACTGCCGCCACCACTGCCCCTCCATTCTGGTCAGGAAAGGGTGGCAGGCTAGGTGCACCGCTCTGAACTCCTTGATGTTGATATGAAGTGAGAGCTCGGTCTGTGACCATTGACCCTGCATCCATAGGTCTCCTAGATGGGCCCCCTAGCCAAGAGCTGATGCATCTGTTACCAAGGTCATGGAGGGATGAGGGGTGCTGAAAGGGACTCCTTAGCGAACCACCTGAGAATCTAGCCCCCACTAAAGGGATTCGAGAACTTGCTCTGGTACCATCACTACCAAAGCCAAACTGTCCGGACCTGGAAGATAAGTTGAGGCAAGCCAGGGCTGGAGTTACCTGAGCCTGGCATGCCTGATGACAGAGGTGTAGGCTGCCATGTGCTCAAGGAGACTCAGGCATCCCCTTGTGGTTGTGGTGGGATATCACCTATCATGGTTTGAAATCTGGACTCTAGCAGGATTGCTCTCGGCTGCACAGAATCCAGCACCGCCCCCACTTTAATTCTATACTTTGGTTTGGAGACAGCGTTGACTTGTCCATGTTGAGGAGGAGTTCTAGTCTCTCAAAAGGTGTCTCTGACCAAATGGATTTAGGACTTCATCTGCTCCCTGGAGCGCCCCCACACCAGCCAGTCATCAAGGTAGGGATATCCCTGTACCTGTCTCTTGCAGAGAAAGGCCGCAACAACCGACATGCACTTGGTGAACACTCAGGGGGCCATCGACAGGCCAAATGGGAGCACTGTGAATTGATAAACCTCAGGAAACGCCTGTGGGCCAGATGAATGGCAATGTGAAAGAACACATTTTTCATATTGAGGGCGGCGTACAAGTCTCCCGCATCCAGGGAAGGTATGATCATGCTCAGGGAGACCATGTGGAACTTCAACTTCACCATGAACTGGTTGAGTCCTCGTAGGTCTAAAATGCATCTGAGACCCTCCTTTGCCTTGGGGATAAGGAAGTATCATGAGTAGAATCCCTTGCCCCGTAGCTCCTAAGGAACCTCCTCCACTGCCCCTATGGCAAGGAGCGATTGCACCATCTGTATAAGGATCTACTCCTGAGTAAGGTCCCTGAAGAGGGACGGGGAAGGAGGGAGGGGAAGAGTAGAAAAGACGGTTACTCACCTTTGTAACTGTTGTTCTTCAAGATGTGTTGCTCATATCCATTCCAATTAGGTGTGTGCGCACGCCGCGTGCACGATCGTCGGAAGATTTTTACCCTAGCAACACTCCGTGGGTCGGCTGAGGCGCCCCCTGGAATGGCGCCCCCTGGAATGGTGCCCCCTCAGTTCCTTCTTGCCGGCTACTCTGACAGAGGGGAAGGAGGGCGGGTTTGGAATGGATACGAGCAACACATCTCGAAGAACAACAGTTACAAAAGTGAGTAACCGTCTTTTCTTCTTCGAGTGCTTGCTCATATCGATTCTAATTAGGTGACTCCCAAGCCTTACCTAGGAGGTGGGGTCGGAGTGAGATGTCGTGGAGTGCAGAACCACTGAGCCAAATGCCGCGTGTCACCCCTTGACTGCTGGCCGATTGCATAGTGGGAAGCAAAGGTATGCACCGATGACCAAGTTGCTGCCCTACATATCTCCTGTATGGGTACATGAGCCAGGAAGGCGGAGGACGATGCTTGAGCCCGAGTGGAGTGGGTGGTAAGGTGCGTAGTTGGGACATCAGATAAGTCATAGCACACACGGATGCATGATGTGATCCAGGACGAGATGCACTGGGTGGAGACCGGAAGGCCCTTCATCCAGTCTGCCACAGCTACGAACAGCTGGGGCGTCCTCCTAAAAGGTTTCGTTCGTTCGATGTAAAAGGCGAGGGCCCTGCGAACGTCCAGGGAGTTCAGCTGTTCTCAACGAGAAGCGTGCGGCTTCGGCTAGAAGACCAGAAGGAAGATGCCTTGGTTGACATGGAAGGCAGACACCACCTTAGGAAGGAAGGCAGGGTGTGGTCGCAGCTGTACCTTGTCCTTATGGAACACTGTATACGGTGGGTCCAACCTGAGGGCTCTAAGCTCCAAACACACGTCTTGCTGAGGTGAAAGCTACAAAGAAGACTGTCTTCCAGGAAAGGTACAGGAGCGAGCAGGTGGCCATCGGCTCGAACGAGACATCCATGAGTCTGGATAGGACCAGGTTGAGGTCCCACGTAGGGGCCAGATGCCGAATTTGCGGATACAGACAATCTAGTCCCTTGAGGAACCTGCTGACCATGGGATTGGAGAAGACCAAGCGCCCATTTTCGCCCGGGTGGAAGAAGGCCAAAATCGCTGCTAGGTGTACTCTGATGGATAAAACTGCTAGGCCCTGCTGTTTCAAGGACAAGAGATAGTCTAAGATGGTAGGTACTGGTACCTCCAGAGGAGCAGTATTGCTCAGGGCACACCAGCAGGAAAAACACTTCCACTTGGCCAAATACGTGGAGGTAGTAGAGGGCTTTCTGCTACCCAAAAATACCTGCTGCACCGAGCAGGAACAACGCAGCTCAGATTGAGTTAGCCATGCAGCATCCACGCTGTGAGGTGGAGGGATTGCAGGTCTGGATGACAGAGTCGTCCGTGTTCCTGAGTGATCAGGTCCGGCCACAACGGAAGTGGAATTGGAGTTGTCACCGACAGATCGAGGAGAGTGGTATACCAATGCTTCCTGGGCCACGCCGGGGCAATCAGAATTAAGCTGGCCCTGTCTCTGTGCAACTTGAGAAGGACCCTGTGGACTAACGGGAATGGAGGAAAGGCGTAATACAGGCGGTTTTTCCATAGTATCAGGAAGGCGTTCGACAGGGAACTCAGGGAGCATCGCTGGAGAGAGAAGAACACCTGGCACTTCCAATTCTCACGAGAGGCCAATAGGTCTATCTGGGGAAACCCCCATTTCCGGAAAACAGAGTGGATGACATCCGGGCGAATCGACCACTTGTGAGCCAGAAAGGATTTGCTGAGGTGGTCCGCCAAGGTATTCTGGACTCCTGGGAGAAACAACGCCACCAGGTCGATCAAGTGGGCTATGCAGAATTCCCACAAGTGAATGGCTTCCTGACCGGGGGGGGGGGGGGGGGGGGGGGGGGAGATCGGGCTCCCCTGGTTTGTTGATATAAAACACGGCAGTTGTGTTGTCTGTAAAAACTGCAACACAATGGCCCTGAAGGTGCTTGCGGAACACTTGACACGCCAGGCGCACTGCTCTCAGCTCCCGTACGTTGATGTGCGGGGATCTCTCTTGTGTGGACCAAAGGCCCTGTGTGTAAAGGTCTGCAAGGTGAGAACCCCAACCCAAAGATGATGCGTCCGTGGTTAGGACCAGGGAGGGCTGCAGGGCATGGAATGGTACCCCTTGGCATACCAAGTTGGGGTTCAGCCCCCAGACCAGGGAGGTTAAGACTTCCAGCGGTACCATGACCACTGTGCCCATGTTGTCCCGGCCTGGGCAGTATACAGTTGAGAGCCAGGCCTGAAGTGGCGCAGTCTGGCATGTCTGGTCACGAAGGTGCAAGACGCCATGCGTCCCAGGAGACTGAGGCACGTCCGTGCTGTCGAGGTTGGAAAGCTTTGAAGGCCGTGGATAATGCTTGCCATGGACTGGAAGCGGGCATGTGGTAGGCACACTCTGGCAAGTCTTAAATCTAGGACTGCTCCGATGAAGTCTATTCTTTGGGTCGGTTCCAAAGTGGACTTTTTGACATTAAGCAGTAGGCCCAGCTGTCTGAACAAGCTCATGGTGAACTGAACATGAGATTGCACCTGGTCCTTGGAGCGACCCCGAATGAGCCAGTTGACAAGGTACGGAAACGCTTGGATCCGATGTTGATGGAGTGAGGCAGCTACGACGGCCATACACTTTGTAAAGACCCTTGGTGCCGTGGATAGGCCAAAGGAAAGGACGGTAAATTGGAAGTGCTGTTGGTTGACCACAAAGCGAAGGAAACACCTGTGCGGCGGGTAAATTGCTATGTGGAAGTACACGTCCTTCATGTCGAGGGCGGCATACCAGTCTCCAGGATAGGAATAATGGTCCCCAGGGAAGCCATGCAGAACTTCAACTTTACCATGAATTTGTTGAGTCCATGCAGGTCCAGGATGGGCCGTAGCCCACCCTTTGCCTTGGGAACTAGAAAATAATGTGAGTAAAACCCCCTGCCCCTCAGTTCCCTTGGAACCTCCTCTATAGCTCCTATAGCTAGGAGTGTTTGCGCCTCCTGTAGAAGGAGTTGCTCGTGAGAGGGGTCCCTGAAGAGGGATGGGGAGGGAGGGTGTGTGTGGGGGGGGAAACAAATTGAAGGCGGTATCCACTTTCCACCATATGTAGGACCCAGCAGTCTGACGTTATACAGGACCACGCAGGAAGGAAATAGGAGAGGCAGTTGTTGAAAGGCGGGGAAGGATCCTGGAAGGAGACTGGTGCTCCGCCCTCGGGCACACCTTCAAAAATGTTGTTTGGACCCCGCCGATGGTTTGGGGGGGGCCCTGGTTCTGGTCCGTCTGAGGACCAGACTGTCTCCGCCTACCACCCCGGCCAAGACAGGACTTCTCTAGAAGACGCAGCGGGGATTAAGGTAGGTGCACTGAGGTTGGGGTCGGAAGGGCCTACGTTGCATCACCTGGGTATGCATGCCCAGTGAATGCATGATGGCCCAGTTGGGAGCTGCGATCGGCCAAACCTGCGGACACTGGTAAACAAACCGGCCCGGCCCACCAGCGGATTTCCCTGATGGGCTGTGTGCCAAAGGTTGCTGATCCCAGATTTACTAGTTTCAGTAAAGTCAGTCTTAACTCCCTGATTTGAAGAGATTACAAGATTTCATGTTTGGACTGCTCCTAGTTTATAGGTGATAGCCACAAAGACCCAAGAAATTCACACCAGGGTGAGAATACCATATATTTTCTACAGTGGAAGAACAGCAGGGGTTACGGTGCTTTCATTGCTAGTCATATTTAGCTACACCAGCAAATCCTCTTAATGAGTCTCAGCTTATACCAGCAAAAGTTTGTTTATTTTTAAAAGCAGTAGTTTATACAAGTTTCCCAAACAAAATAAAGGTACAGCAGCAAGAGGACTTTACTTGCATAACCACACCTAGACTGAGGCTTTTAGCAGCATAGTTACGTTGGTTATGGAAGTGACACTTTTCTCCACACTCCTAACCAATCTATATGCTAGCAAAAACTTATCTATAAACCAGGCTTTAGAGTGAAGTGAGGGTGGATAGATAGATACCTACCTAACATGGTTCTTCTAAAGTGTACTTCCTCTTTATGGAGTTCCAGTATGGTCTTAAGGAATTAGTGGGTAACTGGTATTTTCATTTCAGTTCAGTTAGTGCATAAGAGAGGACAGATACTATGCACTGTCCACACAGCCAGAGGTGTGTGGAGAAGCTTGTACTGCTATCTCTCTAACATGGAGAATTCTGTAGTGAAAAAGAGTAATTCAGCTCCAATACTCAAATTCTATTTCTCAGCTGAAGTTACCAACAAGTGAACAAGCTTGTTAACTATTTGAGCTAATGATGTGGAAAGATTGTAAATGAACATTCAAAATGGTAGCTTGTAACTAATCATGTTGGCTATTAAGAGATCACTTTGCCCAATGGTTTTTTAAACTATGGGAGGGAGGGAAGTAAGCAGATATGTATGCAAAATCCATTGTCCACCCTGAATTTGAAAGATACTGGTGACATCTCTTGGATTGAGGACATCTTCCAAGCATCAGCAATTCTAGTCCCCTGAATTTAATATGTAAACAGTATAAATAAAACAAATGTAACGCGAATTGGTAAGTTTAATAGAAAGTCTTATGTTACAGATTGCTTAACACAAGCCTATATTAAAGTTTCAATACACTAATCAAGGGGACTAGCTATTTTGAAGTTCACCATTTGCTCCACTCAGAAAAAAATTTAGTATTTGGTTTCAGTTTTCCAATTCAGCAAATCTGTTACACATCAATACATACCCCTCATTGATCATCATTTTTATGTTTTCTTTTAAGAGTAAGAATGTAAATGGTGTGAATTTTTAAACTATTTAGCTTATAATGGGGGGAGAGGGGGTCATCATGGGTAGACATCCATTACAAGGTTATTAGTATATTAAATTCATTCCCTAATTAGTATTCAATGTAACATTTAAACAAGACAGACAAATATTTACAATGCAAAACAAAACACTACATATTTGCTACAAAGCCTAAGAAAAAAAACCTTATGAAATAAAAGTGAGTTTAAATATTTGAAGTTCTTCCTCAAATAAAACAGAAGTTTGCACTATACTTGATTCTGCAACTGCTGTACTCCAAAATAAGCAATATGGAATTTGCTTGAACCATCTTAAAACCTTTAAGTTACTAAGCCAGCTCTGTATATCTAAAACAGAATACACCAATTGCAAAACCAGGAATGAATCAAACTTATCTAAGAGGATTTGTAAATCTTCCCCACTAAATTTACTACTCTTCTTGCTCTTCCAGATGAGTAATGGGTTCTTGTAGTGCACTGTTCTGTCTGTAGATGAAGGCATTGTTTACAGCTCCGAGTTCTCCCAGCTGTTCAAGCGAAGAAACACAGGGATCATGATCCTTTAACATATCTGGTAACTTGCACAACTTCTCCTGAAGGCGACGAGAACGCCTCACAGGGGTCAAGAATTTTATATCTTTAACAGCAGAGTCATTTGCCTCACACTGCATCTTCTTCTTCACACTTCAGAAAAGAAAAAAACCAGACACATTTGTGGATTAAAGATGTATATTGAGCCACATTTAGTCTTACTGTCTTTCTATGGAAACATCCATGTGAAAGTCTGTCAAAGACCATACAAACAACAAGCCATGCTTCCTGCCTTAGCCAACTGTACCCTCCCATTCCCCCCTCCCCAGCAAAAAGAGAAGATAATGACCACATACAATGCCCCCAGAAGCTAAAACCAGAGAAGTGGTAAGTACGTTTTAAGCATTACATTCATTTTGCCCAAGGATAGAGTTCTTTTCCACTACGTTTGCTAGTCAAGAGTTGCTCCAGGCAAAAAACACATATCCACCTGACTTTTTCCTAGATCCTCCACAGAGTGTACAGCCTTCTACACCAGGCATGCAGCAATTCAGGTTCCAAAGCTGGGCAGGACTTCCCATAAGTACATAATGTATTTTGGGTATCCTGAGCAGGGGAAGCTCTGCTTTGTAGTGTTCAGGGTAAGTATCCTAGGCTCTTCAGTGTTAACCCCCAGATGCAAAGAATTAAATTGTGTGACTAATAAGGTGACTCTTAAAGGTGTGGAGACAATTGATATTTATGCCAAAAGAAAAGCCAAGACAGATGGCTTGTGTCAATTTGAAAGATTTGAGTTGTGATAGGCCTATAAAGAGAGTCTTTCCTTTAGATGTAAAGCTCTTCTCCACCCATTCACCCCAATGGTGAAAGGAGAAGCAGCCCTCAAAAGATTAGACTCTCGGAATTCCAGTTCCAAACTGGATGTTCACTAGTCTAGGATGTTTGATTTGTTGCAGTTGTGATGCAAATACATATCACAGTTTCCCCAGACACTGTGAAAGTGCAGGAACTTCTAAGATTACCATAAGTGATCTTACCTTTCTAAGTATGGAGTGGTTGACAAATTGTATTTAATTAAATAAGACCCCTCCTTTTCTTTTTCAGGAGTCTTAAATTCTAAGTTTGCATCTTTTATTATATCTTCAGTTTTGTAGTTTTCAGACTTCTTAGTTTGTTCTTTGTACTTTGTTCTGTGCTTTTTACTTTCTTTAGGTAAGGTCTCTTGTCTTGACTTCAAGGATGAATCTGTTTCCTCTTTCTTGATCACTTCATTGCTAGTCTCTGCCTTCTCTTCATCATTCAAGTTGAGCTCTTTGAAGACTTCCTCTACATTCTCTACTGAAGAGTTAGCTTCTTTGCTGATAACCTCTTCCTTCACACATTCCTCTAAAAGTTAGAAATAGGGACAAAGTCATGATTAGTTGCAATTAAGGATCTAGTAACTAGCGGCAGAGTATAAAACAAGATGCAAAGGTCAGTGGTTTCACCATGTTCTTCAGTAACCAGTAAGGGGTATCTTTGAAATTCTAGAGCTTCTGCACACCAAACCATTTTTACAACAACAATCTATTGCACAATAGTGTTTCATAGACCTTAGTTTCACCTACATTGCTAAAGCCACATTTTCTCCACAAGCAACGTGAATTATCACAAACCACAATGGCCTAAATTTTCAAAGGCAAATGATTTGGAATGGTCAACTTGACATACCTGAAAGCAGCCTGATGTATAGTACTTTTTGAGGGAAAAACCACCACACTAGGCTGTGACAGTACCTCCCATAAGGTATTATAGAAATATGCTTAGAATGTGTTTTATGGAAATATGCCATGTAACATATCTCCGTAAAGGTTATGATCTACTGAATGTATTAATCCTATTTGTATGCATGTATCATCTTTGTATTTGAAGTTATGAACGTTAGCTGTGTACTGGCTTGATTTCTAAATAACCTTTGTAGAGCATTTGGTCAGTTCCCGGAGAAAGGAATGTTGAACACAGGCGTGCACAGCCCATTTCATTAGGGTGTGCACCCAGGGAGCCCCGCCCCTGCCATGCCCTAGCCCTGCCCCCATCCACTCCCTCCTACTTCCCACGCCCTGACTTCCCCCCTCAGAACCCCCAACCTCCCTGCTCCTTGTCCCCTGACTGCCCCCCTTAGGACTCTACCTGTCCCGACTGCCCTGACCCTTATCCACATCCCCGCCCCCAGACAGACCCCCAGAACTCCCATGCCTATCCAACTGCTCCCCACCCCAACAGGACCCCCAGAACTCCCGACCCATACAACCCCTCTCCACACCCTTGCCTCCTGACAGCCTCCCCAGAACTCCTGACTCATCCAACCCCCACCAGCTCCTTGTCTCCTGACCACTGCCTCCAAAGACCTCCCCCCACGACCCTCCTTGCTCCCTGTCCCCTGACTGCCCTGACCCCTATCCATCCCCCACCTCCTGACAGACCCCAGGACTCCCATGCCCCATCCAACCCCCCCTGCTCCCTGACCACCCCCTCAAGAGACCCTCGCCCCTAACCACCACGCCACAATCCCACCCCCTATCCAATCAGGGGCTGCAGGTTTGTATGATTTTTGGTAGTGCCCAAGCAGAGCTGTCCCAATCATAGGACGGAGTGGGGCAACCGCCCTGGACCCCGTGCTTTGCGGGGCCTTGTGCTTCAGGGGGACACGGGGTCCAGAGCAGCCTGGGGGCTTAGCGGGGAGCCTGGCACCAGCGAGCAACCCGGCCCCAGCATGCCCCACCCCTTCCCCCAAACCCCCACCACTGAGCAATGCTGGGAGCCGGTGGGATGGAGCAGAGCAGGCTGGCGCCAGGCCACTTGCTGCTGCCAGCGCCAGACCCCCCGCTACCCCCCCAGGCTGCCCTGGACTCCTTGTCCCCCTGAAGAATATCCTGAGGCTCTCTCTGCCTGCAGCTCCCTCCCCCTGCCTGCAGGGGAGGCGCGGTCAGGCAGCTCTGGCACCGCCCCCCCCCACAGCTCTCATTGGCCAGGGTTCCTGACCACTGGGCTGGGAACCAGGTCAGCACTGGGAGGGGGGAGGGAGGCAGCGTACAAAGTTGCCCTGCCTCTGCTGACTCTCCCCTGGATGCAGGGACACTGGGGAGGGGGAAGCTGCCCCCGAGGTGAGAGCGCCCCACCCCCTGGCCCAACCCACCCTGCTCCCTGTCCCCCGACTGCCCCCTGCCACTTCCAACCCCCCCCCCCCAACCATGAGGGAGGCTCCTAGCAGCATCTGGCTCAGCACGGCGCCATACATGCTACCCTGCGGGAGCACGTAAAAGATGGTTACTCACCTTTGTAACTGTTGTTCTTCGAGATGTGTTGCTCATATCCATTCCAATTAGGTGTGCGCCGCGTGCATGATCGGAGAAATTTTCTACCCTAGCAACACCCGGTGGGTTGGCTGTGGAGCCCCCTGGAGTGGTGCCTTCATGGTGCTGGATATAAACCCCAGCCGACCCAGCACCCCCTCAGTTCCTTCTTGCCGGCTACTCCGACAGTGGGGAAGGGGAGCGGGTTTGGAATGGATACGAGCAACACATCTCGAAGAACAACAGTTACAAAGGTGAGTAACCGTCTTTTCTTCTTCGAGTGCTTGCTCATATCTATTCCAATTAGGTGACTCCCAAGCCTTACCTAGGTGGTGGGGTCGGAGTGAAACATTGCGGTGTGCAAAACCGCTGATCCGAATGCAGCATTGTCTCTGGATTGCTGTACCAGCGCATAGCGAACGGCGAATGTGTGGACTGACGACCAAACTGCAGCTCTACAGTCCTGGATCGGGACTTGAGCCAGGAAGGCAGTCGAGGAGGCCTGGGCCCTCGTGGAGTGAGCGGTGAGGCGCGGTGTCGGGACACCGGCCAGGTCGTAGCAAGCACGAATACAGGACGTGATCCAAGATGACAGGCACTGTGAGGAGACCGGTGAGCCTTTCATCCGGTCGGCCACTGCAACAAAGAGTTGTGTCGCCTTCCTAAACGGCTTTGTACGGTCAATATAGAAAGCCAGTGCCCTGCGTACGTCCAAGGAATGCAAACGCTGGTCTTGGCAAGTAGCGTGTGGCTTAGGATGGAAGACCGGGAGAAATATATCCTGGTTCACGTGAAAAGGTGGGACTACCTTGGGAAGAAAGGCAGGGTGGGGGCGAAGCTGCACCTTGTCCTTATGGAAAACAGTGTATGGGGGCTCGGACGTAAGCGCCCTGAGTTCAGAAACGCTCCTTGTTGAGGTGATGGCTACAAGGAAGGCTGTCTTCCAGGATAGGTACAGGAGTGAACAGGTAGCCAATGGCTCGAACGGAGGCCCTGTGAGCTTGGAGAGAACCAGGTTGAGATCCCATGTCGGAACGGGCTGCCGTTGCTGCGGGTACAGTCGGTCTAAGCCCTTGAGGAATCTAACAACCATCGGGTTAGAGAAGACCCAGGAAGCGAGTTCTCCTGGGTGGAACGCCGAAATAGCGGCCAGGTGAATCCTGATTGAAGATATCGCCAAGCCCTGCTGTTTTAGGGATAGGAGATATTCAAGTATAAGAGGAATAGGCGCCTGCAGTGGGGGGCGTGGCTTGCACCAACAGGAGAACTGTTTCCACTTGGCTAAGTAAGTGGTCCGTGTATAGGGCTTTCTACTTCCCAGCAAAATCTGTTGGACGGAATGCAAGCATTGCCGCTCTGTCCGATTCAGCCACGGAGCATCCACGCTGTGAGGTGGAGCGATTGCAGGTCGGGGTGACATAGTCGGCCGTGGTCCTGAGAGATGAGATCTGGACACAAGGGAAGTGTGATCGGTGTTTGAACCGATAGCTCCAACAGTGTGGTGTACCAGTGCTGCCTTGGCCAAGCTGGAGCGACTAGAATTACCCGTGCCTGCTCTCTGCGTAGCTTGAGCAGTACCCTGTGGACCAGTGGGAGTAGAGGGAAAGCGTAGAACAGGTGGTCTTTCCAGGATAGAAGGAACCCGTCCGACAGAGAGCCCAGAGCTCGCCCTTGTAGGGAGTAGAACGCGTGGCACTTCCTGTTGGCTCGAGATGCAAACAGGTTGACCTGGGGAAATCTCCACCTCTGGAAGACGGAATAGAGGATGTCCGGGCGAATTGACCACTCGTGTGTCTGGAAGGACCTGCTGAGATGGTCCGCTAGCGTGTTCTGGACTCCAGGAAGGAACGATGCCGTGAGATGTATCGAGTGGGCGATGTAGAAGTCCCACAGGCGAATGGCCTCTTGGCATAGAAGCAACGAGTGGGCTCCTCCTTGCTTGTTGATGTAAAACATGGCCGTGGTGTTGTTGGTGAGGACTAACACGCAACGGCCCTGAAGGAGACTGAGAAAAGCCTGACACGCCAGGCGCACCGCCATCAGCTCTTGAACATTGATGTGTAGGGCTAGTTGGGGTGCGGTCCACATTCCCTGGGTATGGTGCTCCCCAAGGTGAGCGCCCCAACCTAGAGATGAGGCATCCGTAACCAGGTGCAGGGAGGGTTGAGGGGCGTGGAACGGCACTCCTGCGCAAACCGCCTTGCGGTCCAGCCACCAGGTGAGAGAGGCCAGGACCAAGGTCAGGATCGTGACCACCATGTTTAGGTGGTGTAGATGAGGGCGGTACGTTGACGATATCCAGGCCTGCAGTGGGCGAAGCTGAAGTCTGGCATGCCTGGTTAAGTAAGTGCAAGAGGTCATGTGTCCCAACAGGCCGAGGCACGTCCTTATTGTTGTAATCGGGAAGACCTGGAGCCCTCGGATGAGGCCTGTGATGGTGTGAAACAGATTGTCTGGTAGAATAGCTCGGGCACGTCTGGAGTCCAGGACTGCCCCAATAAATTCTATCCTCTGGGTTGGCACCAGAGTGGACTTCTCTTTGTTGAGCAGAATGCCCAACTCATGGAATGTTTGTACTATTATGTGGATGTGAGCTTGAACTTGCTCTCTGGTGCGGCCGCGTACCAGCCAGTCATCTAAGTACAGGAACACCTGTATCCCTTGTCGACGAAGGTATGCTGCCACGACAGCCATACATTTTGTGAACACTCTCGGAGCCGTGGACAAGCCGAAGGGAAGGACTGCAAATTGGTAATGCACCTTGTTTACCACAAATCGAAGGAAGCGCCTGTGAGGGGGATAGATCGCTATATGAAAATATGCGTCCTTCATGTCGAGGGCGGCGAACCAGTCTCCAGGGATGGGATAATGGTCCCCAATGAGACCATGCGGAACTTCAACTTTACTATGAATTTGTTGAGTCCGCGTAAGTCTAAAATGGGTCGCAGACCCCCTTTTGACTTGGGGGATCAGGAAGTAGTGGGAATAAAACCCCCTGCCCCTTAACTCTGGCGGAACCTCCTCTATGGCCCCCAGAGAGAGGAGCCCAAAAACCTCCTGTGTAAGGAGATGCTCGTGAGAAGGGTCCCTGAAGAGGGACGGGGAGGGGAGGTGTGTGTGGGGGGGAACGAAGAAAACTGGAGAGCGTATCCCCTCTCCACCGTGCGAAGGACCCAACGGTCCGAGGTTATAAGGGACCAAGCACTGTGGAAATGGGAGAGGAGATCCCGAAAGGAGGGACCTGGATCCTGGGTAGTGGCTGGGGCGCCGTCCTCGACCGCACCTTCAAAAGTTTTGCCTAGGGCCTAAAGGTGGCCTAGGCGGCCCCTGGTTCTGACCAGGTTGCGGGCCGGTCGACCTTCGTCTACCACCTCGGCCCCGTCTTCTGGCGAAGTCCTGTCTCGGACGAGGCGGGGGAGGGTAGAACCTTTGAGGCTGGGGCCTAAAGGGTCTGCGCTGGGGCCCTGGGACATTCATCCCCAGGGAGTGCATGATCGTTCTCAAGTCCTTGAGGCTCTGCAGTCGAGAGTCCGTCTTCTCTGAGAACAGCCCATGGCCCTCAAAGGGTAAATCCTGCAGGGTCTGCTGCAGTTCCAGAGGTAAGCCCGAGACCTGGAGCCATGAGACTCGCCGCATGGCGATACCTGAGGCCAGCGTCCTGGCGGCCGAGTCCGCTATGTCCAAGGAGGCTTGTAAGGAAGTCCTCGCCACCTTCTTACCCTCCTCCACTAAGGCCCCAAACTCTTCCCTTGAGTCCTGGGGAACCAACTCTTTAAATTTCCCCATAGAGTTCCATGAATTAAAGTTGTAGCGGCACAAGAGCGCCTGCTGATTTGCGGCTCTGAGTTGCAGCCCTCCTGCTGAATACACCTTACGCCCGAACAAATTGAAGCGCTTAGCGTCCTTCGATTTGGGCGCTGCAGCTTGCTGGCAGTGACGCTCTCGCGTTCACCGATGACACCACTAGTGAACACGGTGGGGGATGAGTATATAAGTACTCATAGTCCTTGGAAGGGACGAAGTACTTCCTTTCCACCCCTCTGGCTGTGGGTGGAATAGAGGCAGGAGTTTGCCATATTGTAGTGGCATTAGCCTGAATCGTCCGAATCAGAGGTAATGCCACCCTGGATGGGGCATCAGCCGAGAGGATGCTCACCACCGGGTCCTGCACCTCTACTATCTCCTCCGCCTGGAGATCCATATTACGCGCCACCCTACGTAATAGGTCCTGGTGGGCACGAAGATCTATCGGGGGTGGGCCCGAGGCTGTTGTGCCTGCCACCGCCTCATCTGGGGAAGATGAGGAGGATGCCTCAGGTGGCAAGGGGTCTACTGGAGGGTCCTGCTCTAAGGGTCCCTGAAGCGGAGCATCGCCTGCCCCTGGGTCCAGGGCCTCAGGTGGTGTAGGCACGGGAGCCTCCATGCCCCCTGGGGGAGGACGGGAGATGGTGGCCTCCGGGACCCTGGGCTCAGAGCGTGCTGAGTGAGAGGCTGATGGTGGAGCCCCCTGCGCCTGGTGATATGCCCACGGGGTCCAGAACGACCAGTGCGTAGGTCCCTGCGCAGGGTCCTCCGCCACCTCCTGCCAGTGGCCCAAGTCAGCTGCAGCAGCCTGACCCTAAGGAGGGTATGCCGATCGAGGCCCCGTCGGAGGAGTGAGACGATCTCAAGGGCCAAGGCGGTGCTGAACACGTCGGAATCGGCTCAGGACGATACGGTGCCGATCGGCGCCGGTCCGCAGGTGATCGGTCCCTGCGCGGTGCCGGTGAGCAGTACCGGGATCGGGGCCGGTGGCCATGTCGGTGCCGAGATCCGGATCTGGACCTAGACGACGACGACGACCGCGAGTAGACATGGTACCGGGAGTGGCCCCTTGAGCTGGAGCGGCGCTCGTACCGGTGCTGAGAACTATGTCTTGAGTCCGATCGGTACCAATGATCGTGACGGTGCCGAGATGTAGACCGGTGCCGTGAAGATGATCTTGGCCGCGAGTACGACCGGTGCCGAGGCGATAGTCTGCGCCGGGACTGCGAGCGGCGTCGGGACCTGCTCCGAGACCTGGAGCGGTGCTGTGAGTCCACGTCCTGAGACGGCGGGCGTACCAGGGCAGGCTTGCCCCTGGATTGCACCGCGCGAGGAGCCGACGGTGCCTGTAGTTGGGACGGCGCCAGCTCCGTGAAAGCAATAAGGTCTCTCGCTGTCGCGAAGGTCTCTGGAGTGGACGGAAGACAAGGCTCCACCGCCAACCGAGGTGGTGATCCAGTCCGCACCGGACTCAACGGCCACGGTGCCAGAGTCGACGGTGTAGCAGGCACTTGCTTCTGGCGCTCTAAAGGCGGACGCAGCTTTACTCCCGGCACCGGGGGAGCCGGAGTCTGCAGGACAGCAGACTCCTGCGCCTTGCGGGATTTCTTATGTCCCGGAGACAGGGAACGGCACCGAGGGCCCTGTGGCGGGCGCGGTGCCGAAGGAGGCCGTGTCCGATTCTGCCTGCGGTGCAGTACCGGCCGGTGCCACAGGGGTGCTGTGCACTGAGGCGCTTGGTGCCGGGGCTGGGCGCGCCGAGGGAGGATCCGGGCTAAGTGCCGCCTCCATGAGAGCTGCCTAAGCCTAAAGTCCCGCTCCTTTTTGGTTCTCGGTCTGAAGGCCTTACAGATCTTGCACTGTCTGATGGGAGTCTCCTAGACACGAGTCGTGCGGATCACTCGTAGGCATAGGCTTAGCGCAGGACGCGCACGGCTTAAAGCCAGGAGCCTTGGGCATGAGCCCGGCTATGCGCCGGGGGGGAAAAGGGGGGGGGGGGAGAACAACCCCCTTAACCCCCGCTAACTATTTACAACTACTAAAAACGAAGATAAATAACTATCTAAAACTATACAACAACTATGACTACAACTATCTACAGAATTAACAGCTATGCCGCGCTCCACAGTTCCAACAACCATCAGGGGCGGTAAGAAGGAACTGAGGGGGCGCTGGGTCGGCTGGGGTATATATCCAGCACCATGAAGGCGCCACTCCAGGGGGCTCCACAGCTGACCCACCGGGTTTTGCTAGGGTAGAAAATTTCTCCGACGATCGTGCACGCGGCGCACGCACACCTAATTGGAATCGATATGAGCAAGCACTCGAAGAACCCCGCCCCCCCACAGCTCTGCCTGCCCTGCATTAGGGTGTGCCCAGGCACACCCCCTGTGCACGCCTATGATGTTGAAGTTAAATACCTAATCAAGAAACACTTAAAGGACAATGGATCTTGGAATGCTCCAATCCACATAAGAAGTGTACTTGAGGACGTTCAAGGTAGCATGTAAACAATGGATGCTACCTGTAAAAACTGTCACATGTCCACGCATGACTCACTTGCCCAGGTGCCTCCTAAACTTCATCTTGGAGCTGGACTTTGCATAGGAGTGAGGAGGGGGTCTCCACCCACAAGAGAAAGTCTATTTAAACCCCTGGGAGACCCCTCCATTTTGTCTTCAGCTGGCTAAAGAGAGCATCTCCACCCCCTCAGGATACTTGGAAGAAACTGGAACACAGGGCAGAGACTGCAAGGGGTGTGAGTGATTGCTGGACCCATGCTAAAAGGAGATTAGTCTGTAAAAGGGAGCATTCTGGAACTGGCAAGGATCTTATCTGTACTCAGTTTGATTAGACATAGATTTGCGCATCTTATTTTATTTTGCTTGGTGACTTACTTTGTTCTGTCTGTTACTACTTGGAATCACTTAAATCCTACTTTCAGTATTTAATATAATCACTTTTTACTTAACTCAGAGTATGTATTAATACCTGGGGGAGCAAACAACTGTGCATATTCCTCTATCAGTGTTATAGAGGCGAACAATTTATGAGTTTACCCTGTATAAGCTTTATACACGGTAAAACGGTTTTATTTGGGTTTAGACCCCATTGGGAGTTGGGCATCTGAGTGTTGACTTCTGTTAGCTGCTTTCAGGTAAACCTGCAGCTTTGGGGTAAGTAATTCAGACCCTGGGTCTTTGTTGGAGTACATGGGCGTGTCTGCCTCAGCAAGACAAGGTGCTGGAGTCCTGAGCTGGCAGGGAAAGCAGGGGTAGAAGTAGTCTTGGCACATCAGGTGGCAGCTCCCAAGAGGGTTTCTGTGATCCAACCCGTCACATAGGCACCTTTAATTCATCATACTGGATGATTCCTCAGCAGGAATTTGCAGGTGGTTGCTGATACTTTTGTGCCAATCAAGAGAATCTGCCCCAGTTACTGATTTTAGCCCCTGACCTTTTTGAAACATTTGAACCTCAGGCTGAAGAGGCTGGACACCACTGACAGTCAATGAAGAATAAAAATTGGGGAAAAAAAAAAAAAATCTATATATGATTAGGGCTCCCTGTCTGCCAGTGTCACTTGTCACTGTTGGCAACATGCTAGCAGCTGAGGAGGAATCAGTAAGTTTTAATCAAACTTTGCATTACGTTTCAGACAACTTGAAGTTTAGACACTAAATAGATCAGCTTCCATACCATATGACTAACAGAGTGCACCCTGTTTTTTTAAAAAGTTTAACACAGTAGTTCTCAAACTTTTGTACTGGTGACCCCTTTCACATAGCAAGCCTCTGAATGTGACCCCCCCCTTATAAATGTATAAAAAAGTGTTTTTAATTTAACACCATTATAAATACTGGATGCAAAGCAGGGTTTGGGGTGGAGGCTGACAGCTTGTGACACCCTCCCCCCCCCCATGTAATAACCTCGCAACCCCCTGAGTGGTCCCGACCCCCAGTTTGAGAACCCCTGGTTTAACATTTTATTCACTGAGTCAGATAATTTAAGGTTAACTGAAAGAAAGAGTATTCAATCTTACCAACAACTGACTTTCGAAGATTTTCAGTATTCTTCATAATATCTGCTACTGTGTGTCGTAACTCATCCTTAGGCTGGAAGAAAAGTTGCTTCCATTAATGGCCCATAAAGTCAGCTCTGTGAGATTGATTTTATAGTCCCTACTTAGTTATTCTAGAGTTTAATGTGGAAATTAAAAATAAGGTGATGCAGAAAGTTATATTATGAACATTACAATTAACTGTATTATAAACAGACTTAGAAAGATTAGATTTTTATTGGTAAATGTTGATTTCAACATGTGCGCTTGCACACACGGACACAAAATGATGAAAAATATTTCCATCAATCACAACCAAAATTTACAGATAGGCAAAGTCAGAAACATGCTGGTTGAGAACTTAGTTTGATTTAAGGATATTTAGCGTATATATTTGGATATGCAACTGACAATTTGTATTTTTAAACAATTACAAAGCTTTAAACTTTTTGAATCCCAGCATCTATGGTCATTAAATAATTCTCCCCGCAATTTCCTGCAACCTGAAAATTTAATCCCAAAACAAAACAACTGAAAAAATGCTTAAACATTGATATTATCCATCAAAATTGTACAAACAAATCAAATTCTGCTAAGCCTAATTATAAATCCTTATGTTAATGCAGTATGAACATGAGTCAAAGTGTGCAAGCAAAGATTGCAAGATCAACTTTGCCACACTGCATATGATTCATCCTGTACAATGTGGTAGCATTACTGTTCCTGCTAGAACCTGAATTTTTGCATACAAGTCTTGTGTTTCTTTTGCAACCTTAATGTTAGCAAATCCTATAAATAAAAGTAACAAGAACATCTAAGTAACATTAGAAGTTAGAGACAAGGTGGGTGAGGTAAAATTGTTATTGGGACAACTTCTGTTGGAGAGAGAGAGAGAGAGAAGCTTTTGAGCTACACAGTGCTCTTTGGGTCTTCAGTGTCACAGCTAAATACAAGATCAATCTGATAGATATTCTAAGGCAGTGGTTTTCAAACCGTGGGTCGCGACCCAGAACTGGGTCACGGAACAGAAGGGACTGGGTTGTGGCGGCTCCGGTCAGCACTGCTGATGGGGCCATTAAATGTCCTGTCAATGGTGCTGCTTGGCTAAGGCAGGCTAGTCCCTACCTGTTTCTACATCGCGTTGCGCCCTGGAAGCGGCCAGCAGCAGGTCCAGCCCCGCCTAGGAGCCGCACATGCTGCTGGCTGCTTCCGGGGCGCAGCGCGGTCTGTTGTACCAGAACAGGCGGGAAGCCTGCCTCTGCACCCTGGCTGTGCCACTGACTGGGCGCCGCCAGAGGTAAGCCCACACCCCAACCCTCTGCCCCAGCCCTGAGCCCCACCGACCCACCCAGAGCCCCCTCCTGCACCTCAAACCCCTCATCCCCAGCTCCGCTAGGTAGCAGGCACCAATTTTCTTCAACTGGGTCACCAGAAAAAAAAAACATTTAAAAACCACTGTTCTAAGGGATCATTCAAGGTAAAGTGGCCCATAAACACTCCTGTAGTCATACGGCAAAGAGGGAGGGCTAGTGTGTTACAGATTGTTGTAATGAACCATAAAACCAGTGTCTTTATTAAGACCATTCTTTTTAGTATCTAGCAAAGTTATGAATTTAAGCTCCCAGGCTTACATTTGGAACCCACTAACCTTCCTCCCCCCCACCCCTTGTCATATGACTACAGGTGCCTTAGCAGGCCACTTCACATTAAATCATCTCTTCAAACAGTGGTTCTCAACCTTTTTTCATTTGCAAACCCCTAAAATTTTGAATGGGGGTGAAGACCTCTTTGGAAATCTATTGTCTGTATATATAGTTGAATTCTGTTCAGTCAGTTTTCAGTCTAAATCTTTTGTGGACTATGTCAAAGGCAGAGGTCCCCAAAGTGTGGGGTGCACCCCCTAGGGGCCTTCAGGGGGATGTGGCGAGTCTGGGCCAGCCCCCATGGGGGGCAGGGAGGGAGCACCACCCCACCCCTCCCCAGCCACAGCCTCAGCTCCCATCCTCGTGCTTGGCCCCACCTGCAGCCTCGGCATGGCTCCACTGCCAGCCCTCACTGAGGCTCAGTTGCAACTTCACTCCTGCCATCACCCCCAACCTTGGCCCCTAGCAGCGGCTCAGTCACCAGACCCATCCCTGCAGCCCCAGCTTTGGCCCCCTTACCCCGTCCATGCCGCCCCCACCCACCCTTCACTCTAGGAGGAAGCAGGGAGGCGCAGCCCTCAAAAGTTTGGGGACCACTGGTCTAAGGGGTTGAGAACCATAAGTA
The DNA here is from genome assembly GCF_011386835.1 of Chrysemys picta bellii. NCBI lineage: Eukaryota > Metazoa > Chordata > Testudines > Emydidae > Chrysemys > Chrysemys picta. Next base: position 299,904,562 of record NC_088791.1, read on the forward strand.
GTTGCACATATGCCATCTGTTTGATCTTGTATTTAGCTGTGACTCCAAGTGCCCTTCCCAGCCCTGAAGAAGACCTCTGTGTAGCTTGAAAGCTTGTCTCTCTCACCCACAGAAGTTGGTCCAATAAAAAGATATTACTTCACCCCCCTTGTCTCTCTAATATCCTGGGATCAACACAGCTACATCAATATTGCATACATTAGAAGTTATAGTTTTTCATCATTTTTCCTAGAAGTAATTTTGATGCTCATTTCTCTCCCCTTGAAAAGTAATAGTTGCTGTTTACTGAAGTTGCAGCATAAATGCAAAGATTCACAATGGCAACAAGGTTATAAAGCTTGTATGTTTAATTAATTAACTCAATATAAGTGAGCCACCCCTTTTTACTAGAAGCAGCCAGTGTTAATATATAGAACAGGGATCGGCAACCTTTGGCACGCAGCTCGCCAGGGTAAGCCCCCTGGTGGGCCAAGCCGGTTTGTTTACCTGCCGCGTCCGCAGGTTTGGCCGATCGCGGCTCCCACTGGCCACAGTTCGCCACTCCAGGCCAATGGGGGCGGTGGGAAGCGGCACGGGCCGAGGGATGTGCTGGCCGCCGCTTCCCGCCGCCCCCGTTGGCCTGGGACGGTGAACCGCAGCCAGTGAGAGCTGCAATTGGCCGAACCTGCGGACGCGGCAGGTAAACAAACCGGCCCCGCTCGCCAGGGGCCTTACTCTGGCGAGCTGCATGCCAAAGGTTGCCGATCCCGGATATAGAACAGGGATAGTCTATTTTTGGTCAAGGTCCAAGTTTCTTGGTCAAGGTATAGTCAAGGTCCAAACTCCAGAGAAAATTATTTTTATAAACATCGATAAATAAAAAAAGATTTCAGGGTCCATTAAAAAGCATCTTGTGTTCTGGATTTGGCCCATGGTCAGCCTATTGACCTCTGATGTAGAAGTTCTTCTGCATGCACTGGTTTTTACATCCACCACTCTTTTTCACTGCAAAAACCCCAAGATTCGGCTTCTCACCTGTGCTCCTGCCAGAATAGCCTCCTCATAAACAGCAATGATCTTTTCAATTGGGCCCAGCTGTTCAAGACGCATGCGACACACCCAGTATTTTGCAAGTTTTTTCGCATCTGGAACACTCTGAATCAGCTTTTCCAGCATTGCATGTACTTCATCCCCAGGAAAACCCTAATATTTACATAAAATGACAGGAAGACTGAATCCTAATAAACATATTCCAAGGTAGTGACTATACAGTTGTTACTGAAAACTTGTATTTGCTTCTGTTTTTTCTAGTGACCCTGAATAAATTGGTAGTAATGAAAATATTTACATTCACCTAGTCTTCAAAATGAAATTGTCTGTACAGAGTGTTAGGAAATAGGAGGTTTCAGAGTAGCAGCCGTGTTAGTCTGTATCTGCAAAAAGAAGAACAGGAGTACTTGTGGCACCTTAGAGACTAACAAATTTATTAGAGCATAAGCTTTCGTGGACTACAGCCCAGAAGAAGTGGGCTGTAGTCCACGAAAGCTTATGCTCTAATAAATTTGTTAGTCTCTAAGGTGCCACAAGTACTCCTGTTCTTCTTTTTGAGGAAATAGGAGATAATTTCTTTTCTCCAAGTTCTAGAAGCATTACTTTTTAGGTAACTTTTGTAAAAAGGTTCAATAAAATTAATGAAGTAACAAGTGGACTATGGAATTACTTCCTTTCCTTTGATTCTGGGCACCACATAAAAGTCAATTCTAGTGTGCATCTTGCTTCCTAAATCAGGTGGTTGGTTACTTGGGGCTGAATCACATGAGCCCTCAGAGCATGAAATTACTACTGAAGTCAATGGGAGTTCCATGCACTAAGGGCATACAGGATCATGATGTTAGTATACAACAAAATGAATACCTGTTCTGTTAAATGTAGACATTCCACAAGAGTTTTGTTGACATTTTCACTGAATAATCCTTGCTCATCCTCTTCTACTATGGTAGCCCAGAAAGACTCAACTGGTTCTTTTGGAGTTTCTTGTGATGTCTGTGTCTCAGACTGGGCTACTTGTAGCACAGTAGATGATGGCCTCTTTATCACTTTTCCTTTGGTTGCCTTCCATTCAGCCAGACGAATTCTGCATTTAAGTAAATCAGTATATTAGCATCTGTTGTAGAATAGCTTATTTTTCACCATATATACACAAAGATTAAGATTAGGGCCAGTCAACACAAGTCACGTAAAAACACTTTGAGGGTAGATGAGGAAAGTCCTTAGAGAATTCTTAATTATCACCTCTCTCTAATCAAAGGTTTCAGAGGTGGTAAGACAACTCCCACCTGTTTATGCTCTCTGTATGTGTGTATATATATCTCCTCAATATATGTTCCATTCTATATGCATCCGAAGAAGTGGGCTATAGTCCACGAAAGCTTATGCTCTAATAAATTTGTTAGTCTCTAAGGTGCCACAAGTCCTCCTGTTCTTCTCTCTAATCAAGCCATGCAGATATCACCTGTGCATGGAAGCCTTTGAAACCTTGATGCCACTACTTCCATCTGCTAGAGATGTTTATGATCAGCAAGTTGAGACACTTCTATCTTCTCTTGTCCAACAGCAGCAAAAAATTGAGGGTATAAAAAAAAAAAAAAACCCCACCACCAACCCTGTTTTTCCTACATAGTGCAGAGAACTGCTTCTAAGCTACTGGGATGGCCCCATAAGTTTAGAGAACAAAAATCTGAACTGAGTTTATACTTATGAGAAGCACTAGACTGAGTCCTTTATCCACAGAACAGGCAGAACATAGGGTATGGCAGTGCAAGCACCCTACCATAGCAGACCTGGGTCCTATTCCAAAAGGGCCATTTCTTAAGAGTATACATCAAATTCTACCCCCATTTGAATCCTTTGGCTTCATACTGAAACTGCCAATTATTGCTAAGTTACAGATATCTACTGGGATAACTGCACCAAGAATACCAATTCATTTCATACAGGCCACCAGCCATAAGCTGGTAACAACTGTCTCTAATTATCTAGACTGGATTCAGATCTCTGATCTAGAGCTGAAAAACACTATTCTATTAGTGAATGAAGCAATCTAGTTCTCCTCCCCTATTACACAGTTTCTAATAAATATTACCTTCTACGTACATCATGCACTAAGCTATTTTTTGCAAGTTGCTATTTGTCTGTGGTTTTATTACATGTACACCAGCATCAGGTTTGCCAAGGCCAACACAACACAAGAAGGCCTGAAACACTGGAGATGTGTTTCTCTGATGCTGCATAAACTACAACGAAGCAGGACAAGTTGAGAGCCTAAAATGCTGCTGCAATATCTGAATTCTACTCCTCAGTTTTAAATCTTGGTTTCTTTAGTCTGATGGCTTTCAACCAGAAAAAGGTAGTTTGCAGTTCTGAGCACAAGAATGTCTATATATAAACTTACTAGTGGACCTAAAAACAATATGAGCACATCCACTCACAGCTGAAACAAGTCTATTGAGATCTGTTGGGGGGGAGGGGCAGGAGAGGGAGTAACCTTTAAAAAAAAAAAAAAAGGCCACACACACAAAATTTGATTAATCCAGTTACCTTCTCTCTTCTGTTGACTCTTTTGGCAGAACATATTTTCTGTTGCCAGCTTTTGAATCCTGGGTGGCCTTGGTACCACAGGTTACAGAAATAGACTTTGCTGAAGTTCCTAATCTGACATCTCTGAGTGGAACCTCAGTTCTCTTTGCCCCAGGCACAGAAGGGGGCTTAGCATTGTGAAGAGCTGTCTTTAATGATGGTGGCCCACTTCTATCAGGCTTTTTTTGGACAGTCATATTATTTACAGACACACTTGTGACTATTTGTTTCTCCTTGTTCTGGATGGACTTTGAGTGGGTGCTATGAGAAGCCCTCACAGGTGGTCTCTTCTGAAAGGGGGTGGCATGTATAGGTTTAGCAGCAGTAGCCAAATTTGTGGCTCTAATATTATTTATGACTGCATTATTGCTGCTGGTGGATGATGGTCTCACTGCTGGTTTGGTGGCAGGAGCTATAGGTTTCTTGTTTGCCAAAGAACTCTTTGCATCCTCATTTTCTAGTGTTTTTCGGAAGGAGTTTATCTTCGATGGGATAACCTTGCCACAATATGAGCCAGGCACATGTTTCTTTGGCAGGCTGGCATCAGAGTTCTGCTTGTCTGCAATCAGTTGCTTCTCTTTGATGTTTCTTTTGTGCAGGAAGGACTGGCTAAATGACACATGATAAGTTTTTATTTCAACAGCTTCATCTTTGGAAGTGTTAATAGCTGAACTAAAATCTTCAGGACTGCAATTTGTTCCTACAGTTGAGTTTGTCAATATGGTAGTAGTTTTCAAGGTTTCATCCTTTGAAGAAGCAGTGTTTTTTTTCAGAGTGTTGTTTGATTGAGTCCATGGAGGTCTATTAGCATTTTCTTTATCTTCCTGAAATTGGAAGTAACATGAAAAAAATATTAAAAATGCGTAACATATGGCAATAATCTGCATTTCATTTCAGCAATTTATAAGCCTTCCAAATAGTGGTAGGCTTATAAGACTTTGGGGGAAATTAATAATACTGTAAGTTGGCCTTGAAGAAAGTGGGGATCCATCACACCTACAAGGGAGTCAAACAAGGGGAATATGAACTGTTATTTCTACTTGCCACTGCAAAATCTTCACCCAAGCATTGAATAAGGATAAGAGAGGCAACTGTTTCTAGAATCTAAAGCTGTGGTTCTCAACCAGGGTGTGACACACTATGCCTCAGGGGGAGTGCCCTGTAACCCCCATATTCATCATTTATATACAATTGTGATATTTTATATAAAGTATGCCATGTGAGGTATCAGGGGAAAGGTTATGATCTGCTGAAAGCCATGGTTCTATCTAAATATGTATATCATTGGTGCATATGAAGTTATGAAATTGTGTTGAATGGTTGGTACTAAAACATGCTGAGAGTTGGGGAATTGCCCAGATATTAGATCCCTAGATACAAGGACAAGGGAGCTAACCAACACCGAGGCTGGTGTCAAACAACCATCAACAGCCATTGTCCAGCAGGGAAGCTAGAATGCAATGACTCACTTGCACAAGCCACACCAGGGGAATTGCTCAACCTTGCCTGGTGACTCAGCAATGCCCATCAGATATGCTTGGACTTGTGTTCTCCAAGCACATGCACTGAGGGTATAAAACAGAACACAGTGGCCTCATGCTTGGCCTTTTCTCCTCGCCTCATCTATGGTGCAAGCAACAAGGACATCCAGAAGACTCCAACAGAGAAGACTGGCCCAGGTTTCAAGGGTGAAACCTGTGTACTATGAACTGCAATGTCCAGTGGGGTGAGAAAAACTGCTTAACCTAGAATGTTGCCCAGTCTAATAGGATTGAGAGTTTAGACTGCATGCTTATATTTTATTTTATGTTGGTAACTGACTTTTTGCTCATCACTTAAATTCTATCTTTTGTAGTCAAACTGGTTTTACTGTTTATCTTTACCAGTGAGTTTGCCTGAAGTGTTTGGTAAATTTGCTCAGGTTCACAAAGGCTGGTGTAGATCAACTTTCCATTGATGAAGTGGTGAACCAATTAATAAACGTGCACCGCTTGTCTTGAGCAAAGCACAACGGTATATTCCTGAGGTACAAGGCTAGGAGCTGGGGGGATTTGGCTGGTGCCTTTCTCCATGTGATTCATGAGTGGGCTCTGGGAGCATTCATCCAGTCTAGCTGGGTGGGGGGGCTCCACATGCAATTATTCTGAGTGATAACAGCGCTTGGAGGGGGTTGCTGCTTGTCACTAGCAAAGCATTGAGAGAGACAGCCCAGGCTGGAGAGTTAAGAGGGCACCGGGGTCCCAGGCTGTACCCCAGGGATCCCATCACAGAGGGGCACGATTTTTCTCAAGCTTTAAAAAAGAATACAAAGACCGAACACGGAAAATTTCAGCCAAAAATTATTTCCTGAAGTTATGAGTATGTGAAGACAGGATATCAGAATGGAACTGTGAACTATAGGTGTCACAGTAAAATAATTCCATTAATCAGTCCTTTCAGTCTCTTAGTAGTCAGCTCAGAAGGCTTATTCTGTACTGGAGAAAAAATATTGGGATACAGTATATTCATAAAGATAGCACTTCCTAAGGCTCTGCAGGAGCACAGATTAACTGGTTAGTGTGAACGAAATCTTAATCATTTACTGCTACATGTGTACAATTTCTTCCATGTTGTGGAAGACACTTATGTTAATGCTAAAACAAGCAGTTTTACCAGTGTCTATCAGTTATGTAAAGGAAAAAACCCTCATACAAACTTACCATTTTCTGCTTAGCAGATTTTAAGACCTTTATTTTGTCTTCCAGTTTATCACTAGCTGCTTTCCCAGTTCTGTTATTGCTTTTAAAAAGTCAAAAGCGAAGAGTTAAGAATAGCTAAAAATATATTTTGCATAATATATACTATAGTAACATTTCTGTATGTTAAGCAGGGAAACCACCAAGATCTAGCATTCATGGTTTCCACAAGATAGCACAATAGTAACTTTGTCCCAAAAGGAAATCTATTTCAGTTTGAATTTACAAATCAAAACCACTGCATAGAAATATTTCATGCCACAAGCATAAGACACATATACCAGTTCCTCTTGCCAACACAGAAGAGAAACAGAGCTAGTAGCTATTATTTTTGCTTTAGAACAGCGGTTTTCAAACTGCAGATCGCGACCCAGTACTGGGTTGTGGCGGCTCTGGTCAGCATCACCAACTGGGCCATTAAAAGTCCCGTCAGCAGTGCTGCCTGGCTAAGGCAGGCTAGTCCCTACCTGTTCTGACACCGCGCTGCACCCCGGAAGCAGCAAGCAGCAGGTCCGGCTCCTAGGTGGGGGGGGGCCCCCACGGGGCTCCATGTGCTGCCACTGCCCAAGCACCAGCTCCACACTTCCATTGGCCGTTTCCCAACGGGGGATGGTGCCTGCAGGCGAGAGCCACATGGAACCGCTTGTGCGCCTCCGCCCAGAAGCTAGATCTGCTGCTGGCCACTTCCAGGACGCAGCACGGTCCACGATGCCAGGACAGGCAGGAAGCCTGCCTTAGCACCCTCGCTGCACCACTGACCGGGAGCCATCCAAGGTAAGCCGCCGAAGGTAAGCCTACGCCCCAATCCCCTGTCCTAAGCCCCCCCCTGCACCCCAAACACCTCATCCCCAGCCCCAACCAAAAAAAAGAGTAAGAAAGTGAAAGGACAGATTGAAGTACTCAATTAGGATGAGCAATATTGCCGCTGCATTGATAATTAGGATTAGAAATCATTGTACTAAGATAGCATGATGTTTCCATTGAACATCCTGACCTGCTACAAATTAGCTGTAGGAATATAGCAAATATTTGACATCTCATGTTATACATTCAAAGTGTAGCACAAATGCTAATTCTCACAACACCCTTAAGGAGGAAAGCAGTCTTATACCTGGTTTTATAGATGGGAAATTTGAGGCACAGAAGGGAAGTGACCTGCAAAAGTCATGCAACAAATAAATAGAGCCAGGATTAGAACTCAGGGTTCTCTTACTCAGTCCTTCTTAGCAAACCTCTGAACTGGAGATAGTGTGGTATCACTTATACTTCTAGGAAATATGTTGTGTTAAGCAGTATTTGTTATTCAGAGGCTTTTAGCCAGGAGCATGATATAAAACTAAAGAGATTTAAATAATGTAACTTTTTAAAATTTGGTTAAGTGCTATTGATTGGTAATTCAGTTTCCCACAGCAAGAGTGTAAAGGGGTAAACTGGCCCCTTCATGGTAGACAGATTTAAACAGACAAAGATATTGACTCCACCTGATATTTGTCCGCTTCTCCTGTATGAGCAATCCAGAAATGGCCTTTTTTCTTAACAAGTACTCTTCAACCTTTTGTCTTCTTTGTTCTAATGGATTAAAAGAAAGTTTAACATTTTTTAGTGTTACACAAAATCCTTATTTCCAGCTCAACCCATTTCTAACAAATTTATAAGAATCGAATTGGCCTAAACGTATTTCATTTTTATCAAGACTCAAAAGACAAATTAATAAATAAAGCCTCTGGACAGAGATTTGAAGAAAAGATTTTTATATATAGTCAGAATTTTAATAGCCACACACCACACAGCAATTTTATCTTGATTTTCATTTAACACTTTGTACATATACCTCTGTCCTCGGGAGCCAAAAAAATCTTACCGTGTTATAGGTGAAAGCGCGTTATATCGAACTTGCTTTGATCCGCTGGAGCATGCAGCCCCGCCCCCCTGGAGCACTGCTTTACCATGTTATATTCGTGTTATAGCGGGTCACGTTATATCGGGGTAGAGGTGTATTCAAGTGTGGCTTATTTAAACAATTTTCACAGTTGGTGTTCTGCTAAATTAACCATTGAACAAGAACCACCCCCAAGTCACAGTGGTGTTTTTTTGTTCTCTGTGGCTGCCTCTACAGGGACTTTTCACCTCTTCTACTGTGGGTCTAGCATTGGTGCAGTTCCCCACTTGCAGCAGCAGCAACAATGAAGTGCTATCATAAAGGGCACAGAGGAGCTTATGCCAGCACTGAGTCTACAGATAGACAACACTGGTAAATGCTATCAGAACCTGATCTTCATTTTATATTTGTGCTTTTTTGTCACCACCCAGATGCAGAACCAACAGTAGAACAAGCATGGAGAAATGTTTATTTAGATATAGTCTTACCATGTACAAAGGCCTGATAGGGTGGTGGGGGTTGGTGGGTTTTTTTTTTCTTTTATATCTATATATCTATATCTATATCTATATATCTAAAGAAAACACCACAAACCTGTTTTTTACACATCAGTGAGACACTCAGGAATGTGAAGCCTTAATTTCCCTGTTTTTACTGAAGGAGTTGGACAACTGATGTAGACAGAGAATTCTCTCAACCTCCTAACTGAAGGGGCAGGGTGTTGAATCTTCAGCCAAGCTTCCCCCCTCCACACACAATTCAGTATTAAGGGTCTCAGTGGAAGTCACTTCCTTTCTCAATCAGTTTTCACACCCCCCCCAGTTTTTCTAGTGTCATAAGACTAGTAGTTCTCCAGTTATTGTCAGAGTCATTCAGTAAGAGAAAGGTGAACAAAAACAAGTAGAATTTTTTTGGGGTGGATGGGGGGGTGCTAAAAACCTTTCAGACATTTCACAAATCTACCATAAAGTGTGAGGGAGAACAAATCTAGGCCTTGTCTATACCGCCACTTTGCAGCACTGCAACTTTCTGTTTCAGGGGTATGAAAAAACCCCTAAGTGCCGCAAGTTTCAGCGCTGTAAAGTGGCAGTGTAGATAGTGCACCAGCGCTGAAAGATACTCCCCTCATGCAGGTGGGTTTTTTACAGCGCTGGTGACACAACTATGCTGCTGCGCTTTAGTTCCCTGGCCCCTTTTTTGGTCCCCATGTCAGAAGTTAAGGATGCAGTGTTCAGTTTTTAAATCTGAATTCTATACAATAGTGTGATGTGTTAAACCTTTAATCTAGGATTACTGTTTTAACAACTAACATTCATTGTTAATATTTTACCTCTTGGTGCTGTTTTGGAAGAATGTTTATACTCTATAATATATACATTTATTTGGTTGCCTCTATCAGTGGAGGGACTTTGGTTGATACCAGCTGTTACAGGCAATGTCAGGGAAGGTGCAGCTTGTTCCCCACTGCGACTTCAGGTGAAAGGGTAAAAATCTGCTTTTCACAGAACTAGCAAAGATTTTTCTAAGGTATAAGCTCCAGAGAAAAGTTCCATTCTGTCTCCACCTGCTTTTCTATTTGCTTCCTTCTCACCTCCTGTCCAAAGTGTTTAAAAAGTCCGTTGAAAATAGTACTGTGACAGAGGAAAGGAAAGGCATTAAGGAAGATTTGGGATTGCACTGTCACCAGTATGCTGATAACACTATGCCAGTGTTTCATTAGACCCAGGATTGGTCTACACTAGAAAAGTTATACCAGTGTAATTATGGCAGTTAGGGGGTATGAGGTTTTTGTAACTGAGTCCACACTAGGACTTTTATATCGGAATAAAAGTGCCTTTATACCCGTTGTGACAGTCACACCCCAAGGCACCACTCTTTCTACCCTGCCTATCACATTTACTGCACCTGAAAAGTAAAAGGAAGCAGCCATTGGATTCTGGGGGAGGGGTCCTGACCTAAAAGAGTTTTGTCAATAAGACTGCGGAAAGCATATGGTGAAAAGCTTTGCTTTGAAGCCAATTGTTTGTTAAAGTTGGGCATCAGTAAGCATTTTATCTTTATTTTTCTTGTAACCACTTCTGACTTTTATTCTTCATTTCTACTCACTTAAAATCTCTCTTTGTAATTAAACGTGTTTTATTGCTTTATCTAATCCAGTGTGTTCAAGTTGAAGTGCCTGGGTAACTCCATTTGGGGTAACAAGTTGTGCACACATTACTCCCTTAAAGCAAGATGGGGCTCAATATATTTGAGCTATTCAGGATAGGGCTGGGCAGTACAGGACCTATTGGGGGAAAATCTGGGACTCGGGGTATATTTGGGTCACCCTGCAGCATAACCGAGGCTGGTAAGAGCCAAGGTATATCTGGCTGGCTCGCTGCAGTACACACAGACATGGCTGGAAGTGATTTACATGCTGGAGGCTTTTTGTGGACAGTCCAGGCTGGTGGCTACAGAAGCAAGGCATTGTAAATGGCACCCCAGGATACAGGGCAGGGGTGACACAGCCACTCATCAGTCTGCACTGCATAGCTTATTTTTCCCAATCCAGAATAAAGCTACACTGGCATAACCACTTGTATACTGATATAACTGCATCCACACTGGGGGTGGGGTGGGGGGTTGCGAATTTTAAAGCAGGAAAACTTTCTAGTTTAGTTTGCTTATGAGAATGTCATGTGGGACAGTGTCAAAAGCCTTACTAAAAATCAAGTTATAGCAAGTCTACTACTTCCCCACATCCACTAGGCCAGTAAGCCTGTCAAAAGAAAGAAATTAGGTTGGTTTGGCATGATTTGTTCTTGACAAATGCATGCAGGCTATTCCTTATAACCCTTTGGTACATAGGAGTCGTATATTCAAAAGCACTTGCGACTTAGGAGCAAGAGTCCCGTTAACCTCAAAGTGCAAATCCTGATGGACAAAGTGTTTCAGCTGTCTTGACTTGTGGAAACTCAACATATCAAAAGGCTACACTGGCTGTAATTACAGAATGGGCTATTTGCTTATCAATTTTATTTGAATTTGTTTTATTCTCATAGTCAAGTCATTAGTAAGACCTCAGATTTGTCTTTTTCAGCATTTTAAATGTGAAAATTCTCTAAATAAATCTGAAATTCTATTAATTGACCAAACAAGTACAAAAATCATCCACCCTAGCAATTACAGACTATAAAGTGGGAAGAAAAAACCCTACCAACATGTAAATAAAACATTCGACTTAAAAAACCCACACATTTTATAAAACTTAAGTCACATTTTTACCTGCCCTATTGAGAACATTTCCCTTTTTGACCAAGTAGGCCCTCCTTTTGCTACTCAAGTTTCCAGTCTTGGAGTTCTCTTAAAACCTGAACTGTCTGCGATGACCAGATAGCAGCATTGGTCAAGAGCAATTTTGTATCTTCCTGCTTAACAAGTTCTGATCTTTCCTTTCAGATACTGATCTTACCAATATCATCCATGCCTCTTATCTCTAGATTGGATTCCTGCAAACTGCTCTAAATGAGGCTACACTTGAAGACAGAGAAACATCAGCAAATTATGATGATTGCAGCTGATCAGTCACTTACTAGGATTTTATACAAGAGCACATTATACTTTTACTCCAGAGACTGTGCTGGATCCCACTTTGCTGACAGGTGCTATTCAGGTTGTTGGTTTTGTTACATAAAGCCCATTATGCTGGGACTCCAGGGGAACCAAGGAAAAGCCTCTCCCAGCCAGATAGGTGAAATAATCTGGTGCAGTCCACAGTCTTGGAAAGCAGAAGTCTGCAGCAGACTGATCTCAGAGCATCCTTACTGTAGAATTTGCTTCCCTCACTTAAATCTGACAGTACCCCAAATTAGATCATCTTCAAGGCTTACTTTCTCAAGGCCCTTTTTGATTAAAAGGAGGAAGCAACTGGGATGAATTTAGCTATTTGTTCATCAAGGGTCGCAGAATCAGCTTCTTTAACAAAGTATCTTTAAGGCACAACAGTAGTGATAGTTGTGTATATTAAAGACAAGTCGAATTGTGCTGTCCCTGGAACTGTCACATGTTCATACTTGCTAGAAAAGAGCGTTAAGCAGTTGATTCAGTGTAAACTAACCAGATGTTTTCATGGGAACAAACAGGCTACCCCGCCTTTTCAGCCACAGTTACAGTTGACGGACCCTGCCCCCGTGGCTCGTTTCTCTGGGTTGTGGGGTCTGGCGGGACTATAGGCTGGGGGCATGAGACACACACGCTGGGTGAGGTAATCCAGTAAAAGACACTGCGTCTCACCCACCTTGTCTCGCCTCGGCAGCGGGGCGGATTTCAGACCCGGACCCGCCCGCTGGCCCGTCTCCCCCGACCGCTATGCAACACACCGGCTGCTTGAAGCTGGAGGGGTTTCAGGGCCAGCTCCAGGCGGGACGGGTCCCCGGGCAGGGGCCGAGGGAGTGGCTGGGGCTCCCTCCCGCTGGCGGGGGGCCCTGGGCCAGCAGCACCGGCGGGCGAGCCCGGCTCAGGGGCGGCTCCACGGGCCCTGCCGGGCGCCTTCCAGCTGCGTCCCGTGAGAAGGGCCCCGGGGGCGCGGCGCTTACCTCTGTAGGCCGGCTCGGCTCTCCGGGTGGCCGGGAGTTGCGGAGGGAGGCGGCCGCTCATAGCCGCGGACAATATAAAGGGAGGGAGCCACAAAACCTCCGCGACCACCCGCTCCGCTGTTTGAATGAGGCGGCCGGTACGGTACCGCCTCCTGGATTGGCCCGGCCGCGGGACTTGAACTGGCCAATGGGCTAGCTCCCTGGGAGAGGCGGGGCCGCGCCGCCGGACGCAGCGCGCATGGGCAGTACCACCGCCAGCGGGCGCAGGGAGGGGGGGGGGCTACTTGACAGAGGTTTGAAACTAAACAGCTGCTGGGTCGTGGGTTGCTCCCAGCTCCGCAAGCTAAAACAGAACAGGAGTACTTGTGGCCTCTTAGAGGCTAACAAATTTGAGCATAAGCTTTCATGGGCTATAGCCCACTTCATCAACGGCATGGAGTGGAACATATAGTAAGAAGATAGAGAGATATATCCAGCAATGCCCCTCTGCTATGTACATTGGCCAAACTGGACAGTCTCTACGCAAAAGTATAAACGGACACAAATCTGACATCAGGAATTATGTATTCAAAAAGCAGTAGGAGAACACTTCAACCTCTGGTCACTCAGTAACAGACTTAAAGGTGGCAATTTTGCAACAGAAAAGCTTCAAAAACAGACTCCAACCAGAAACTGCTAAGCTTGAATTAATATGCAAACTAGAGCCCATTAACTTGGGTTTGAATAGAGACTACGAGTGGCTGGGTTATTACACATATTGAATCAATTTCCCCATGTTAAGTATCCTCACACCTTGTCAACTGTCCAAAACGGGCCATCTTGATTATCACTACAATTTTTTTTTCTCCTGCTGATAATACCTAATCTTAATTAATTAGCCTCTTACAGTTGGTATGGCTACTTCCACTTTTTCATGTTCTCTGTATGTATAGATATCTCCTTACTATATGGTCCATTCTATGCATCTGATGAAGTGGACTGTAGCCTATGAAAGCTTATGCTCAAATAAATGTGTTAGTCTCTAAGGTGCCACAAGTACTCCTGTTCTTTTTGTGGATACAGACTAACATGGCTGCTACTCTGAAATGTGTCATTATGCTAGATAAAAAACCTGCACTGCCTTTCATAGCATGTCCAAACCGAGCCAACCCCATTTCGGAGGCACTGCCAATCACCAAGCCACACACTTCAGTGACAAAGCTACTTAAAGAAAAGCAACAGGCTACTTAACTTAAATGAATGGGCAACTATGTACACAAAGAAGCCTTTTGGGAAGATCATTATCCCATAGGTGCTGACACAGTGCGTGCTCCGGGGCTGGAGCACCCACGGAAAAAAATTGATGGGTGCTCAGCACCCACCGGCAGCTCCCCGCCCCGCCGCCCTTGCTCCAGCTTACCTCCGCCTCCTCCGTGAGTGCACCACTGCGTCCTGCTTCTCTCCCCTCCCTCCCAGCGCTTGCACCACAAAACAGCTGATTCGCAGGGCAGGGAGGGAGCGGGAGGAGGGGGAATGCAGCACGCTGGGGGAAGAGGCAGGGATTTGGGGAAGGGATCCAATAGGGGCAGGGAGGGGGCGGAGTTAGGGTGGGGAGGGGGTTGGACTGGGGGCGGGGCCTATTGGCGGGGAAAGGGGAGTCAGGGCGGGGAAAGGGGTGGGGGGCACGGGCACCCACCGGCGCTGGAGAAAGTTGGTGCCTATGACCCCATTTGCTTTTCTCCTTTCACCTGGTACTGCTTTCTCAAGTGTCCATGCTGTTTCATAAATAATTGTACCAACAGCAGAGAGTAAGTTTTTGAGCTAATTAAATTAATACCCTAGCATGCATATCACACACATTGGCCTATTTGTGCATGTTCACATCTTGCAAGCGTTCTCTCCCCTGCTCTTTCTCAATAGTTATTTTTACAGGGTTCTGCTTAGTCTTCAGCTACTTTTGAGTCCTGTTAACGTCCTCCCACCTTTTGGATGGCCAGGTGCTTTGAGTAGGATGAAACATTAGAGAGACAGCACAATAGAGATGATGTTCTATTGCTTTAATCTGATGGAATGGCTTTCTATGTTCTTTTTTCCACTAAGGCTATGTCTACACTGCATACCTTACAGTGACACAGGTAGCCGTTCCTGTGTAGCCATTCTTTGCTGGCAGGAGACAGCTCTCCTGCTGGCAAAATAAAACTAGCCCCAACAAGCGGCGGTAGCTCTTTTTGTCAGTAAAACTTTTGTCGGTCCATGGTTTTTGATTGCCTTCACAGATGGGCCGTTGGAGAGAGACAGCTACTCTCTGCTGCCCAGCTTGGCAGGTAGTGCTGCCTCCAGCAGTGGCGCAGAAGGAAGGGTGGCAACAGGACCGTCCCTAGCTAATCTAGGGCCCTACGCAGCCCCCCTGTGGGACGGGGGCTGGCTCCAGGCCTCCGCGGGGGGGGGCAGAGCTGGCTTGGGGGACGGGGGGAACCACCCCCCAGCACTCACGTGCTGCACTCCTCAGGGGCGGGGCTGGGGCAGGGACGGAAAGAGGCAGGGCTGGGGCAGGGAAGGGGCGGGGTAGAGGTGGGAAGACACGGGGCAGGGGGCTGGAGCAGCACGCAGCTGTGCAGGGCACCAGGAAATTTGCCCCAAATTTCCTGGTGCCCTACGCAGCTGCATACTTTGCGTATGGGTAGGGACGGCCCTGGGTGGCAATACCATACCATGCCTCCCGTCCTTCTGTGCTGTTGCTAGTGGTGGTGCTGACTTCTGAGCTGGGTGACCTGCCAGTGACCACTGCTCTCTGGCCACTCAGCTTGGAAGGTAAAGCCATCACCAGCACTGGCACAGAAGAAAGGGTGGCAATACCATACAATGCCACCCTTTGTTCTGCGCTGCTGCTGGTGGCAGTACTACCTTCTGAGCTAGGTCCCTGGCCACTGGCCGCCGCTCTGCAGCCACCCAGTTTGGTATTCAGCACCGCCATCTGCAGCGGCAGAGAAGGAGGGGTGCCAATACCATACATTGCCACCCTACCCTCTATGCAGCTGCTGATGGTGGCACTGCCTTATGAGCTGGGCGCCCAGCCAGTGGCCGCCACTCCCCAGCCACCCATCTTGGAAGGCAGCCCAGCTGCCAGCTGTAGTGCGGCATAGGTGCTGACTTTTGGTTTTGCCGGTGGGTGCCCTTCCTAGGCCCCACCTCCGCTCCACCCCCTCCCTAGACCCCACCCTACTCCGCTCCTTTCCCCCGCCTGCCCACCACTCACTCCTCTCCACCCCCTCTCTGTATATTAGGATGCATCCAACATGGCCACAATGACAGGATTCACATTAGAGAAAAAAGGTGGGTGAGATAATATCTTTTATTGGACCAGCTTCTGTTGGTGAGAGAGACAAGCTTTTGAGCTTTCACAGAACTCTTCTTCAGGAAGAAGAACACTGTGAAAGCTCCGAAGCTTGTCTCTCTCTCTCACCAACAAAAGTTGCTCCAATAAAAGATATTACCTCACTCACCTTGTCTCTCTAATTTCCTGAGAACAACAGGGCTACAACAACACAGCATACAAAAATGCAGGTTTCACATGAACAGCACAGAGTGACCATCACACCAGGGCACTATTTTCAGGATTAATCTTAGCATAATGTCATCATTACACCAAGGAAGTAGCACTACCAGCACAATGAGATAAATATAGCCACATGTGCATGCCAAAAATTCACAGTACAAGCACACTGGGATCCACACAGCAGGATAGTAGTGTCAGTTTAGTTCTCAGTTTAGTGGGGATACACTCAGGAACTGAGTCCAAGGGTTCAGCTAAACACAAGGGCAGCTGCAAATAGCTGTACTAAGAGCAGGATCAACACTGGCCCCATAGGAGGAGTTGCACGTCAGGACACTAATTCCCAATCCCAGTGCAAGGTAATATGGGATCCAGGCACCAGGTCTTTAATACCAGAATTTGTACTCCCAGGAGAGTGGGATGGAATTATAGAAGTTACAGGGGGAAAAGCCTTCTGTGATCATCCTGGCTCGGTCCATCTCCCTGCCAATGCAGGGCTGATCCTTACTGCACGTTTTGTCCAGTCTCCTTTTAAAAGTCCAAACCCTTGGAGTTTCTAGCTGTGACATTCTATACTAGGGGTTCTCAAACTGGGGGTTGGGACCCCTCAGGGGGTTGCAAGGTTATTACATGGGGGGTCGTGAGCTGTCAACTTCCACCCCAAACCCCGCTTTGCCTCCAGTATTTATAATGGTGTTAAATATATAAAAAGTGTTTTTAATTTATAAGGGGTTGGGGTCGCACTCAGAGGCTTGCTATGTGAAAAAGGTCACCACTACAAAAGTTTGAGAGCCACTGCTCTATACTTTGGGGGAGTGGCGTGCTGTGCTCTGTAAATCCCATATTCATAATTTGTATTTATTCTTTATATTTCATATAAAGCATGCCATGTAAGGTATCATGGAAAAGGTTATGATTTGCTGAAACCCACCGTTCTGTCAAAATATGTATATCATTAAAGTGTATAAAATTATGAAATTGTGTTGTATGGTGTTAATGAAATATGCTGCAAATTTGGGAGTAGCCCAGACGGCAACTCCCCAGAAACAACAAGGCACTTGACCAAATGGCTAGGTGGATGTTACACAACCATCACCAGACATTGTGCAGCAAATGAATGACAATTAGAAATTCAATGACAGGTTTCAGAGTAGCAGCCGTGTTAGTCTGTATCCGCAAAAAGAACAGGAGTACTTGTGGCACCTTAGAGACTAACAAATTTATTTGAGCATAAGCTTTCGTGGGCTACATCCCACTTCTTCGGATCCGAAGAAGCCCACAAAAGCTTATGCTCAAATAAATTTGTTAGTCTCTAAGGTGCCACAAGTACTCCTGTTTTTTTTTAGAAATTCAATGACCATCACCAGAGAATTACTCAACCCTGGGACTCAGCAATGCCCTCCTCCCCCGAACATGATGCTTGGACTTGTATTTTCCAGAGCACAGGGAATAAACAGGAGATAGTTCCAGCCCAGGTTGTACCCCAGGGGTCACACACTAGCCCTTCCCTTGAGAGACTATTTCATCCAGACCCAAAGGCAGAGATTGCACTGCTTGGAAGGTTTCCCCTGATAGCTTGAGTTTCCCTCTCCCCTTCCCCCACTCCTCCCCGGGTCCTATCCCTTCCCCAATGCCTCTTCCCTTCCACCTCCCCACCCGCATAAGAGGCAGTCACCCAGATGCCAGGGAGGGGAACCAAGCACACTGCATGGACATGGCCACTGTCTCCAAGAGGCGGGCATCTCTGTCTGGGCAGGGAGGACAAGCAGGGGGGCACCGCACCCTGCAGGAGCCCAAGAGATGTCCCCCACCCCACCATGCCCGTCCCAGTCCAGCTGCCCGGCAGGGGCTGGTATTCTCAGTTTCTCTGTGCTCCGGAGGTCCAGGGGATGTTTTTGGAGACGCCTCTGACTGAGCCCCCTGCCAGATGCAGAGAGCTGGGCGGCAGCCGGTGCCCCACCACCACCACCATGCAGACGGCCATCCCGCCAGCAGCCAGGTGCTGGCTCTCAGCACAGCCACCTGGGAAGGGGTTTCAGTCCCCGCCCTGAGCCACCCTCGCCCCAAGACCCCCTTTGAAGTATACTTACCTGCTGCTGCTGCTACTACTGCCTTTAGTTGGGTGAGAGGCTGAAGGGAGGCTGGGAGCTGCAGAGCCACAGAAAGCAGCCTGCTGCCCACAAGAAGCAGGTAGGAGAAGGAGGCAGGGCGGCACTGGTGGTGGTGGGGTCACTCAGACCCTGCCCCAGGAGGAGAGTCCCCTTCATTGATTGGCTGGTGGCCAAAAAACAACTAAACAGTCCTGCTGGAAAGAGCTGTTTTGGCCACGCTGATCAGTGCAGCAGCTCAGAGCCAGAAACAGCTGATCGGAGGCGGCTCCCGGCTCTGCAAAAAACTGCTGATCGGCCTCCCGACAGCCCCACTGAACAGCTGATGGGGCCCCCACAGGCCCCATAAACAGTTGACTGGTGCCAGTGGTGCTAATCACCCACTAATTTTTCCCCGTGGGTGCTCCAGCCGCGGAGCACCCACAGAGTCAGCGCCTATGTGGTGCGGAAGAAAGACTGGTAATACCATACATGCCACCCTTCTTTCTACATTGCTGCTGGTGGTCACGCTGCCATACGAGGTGGGCACCCGGCCAGCAGCCGCCACTCTCCTGCTGCCCAGCTTGGAAGGCAAGGAAAAATCAGACATTTTTTCATATTTCCAAAATCTACCTGGAGGGAGATCGGAGGAACAAAAAAGAGGTCATGTCTGGGAAAACCTGGACCTGTGGTGACCCTATCTGCAAACTCCCTACACTAGGCTTGTGACCCCCTTTTGGGTTTGGACCCCAAGTTTGAGAAAGGCTGCACTAGGGGATTCCCCAATGACCCTGAGGGCCAACACAGCCAAAAGTTTCTGGCGGACTGTTTCCCACAAATTCTGCCGAATAGGTTGTAGATTTTCAGGAACTTTTTCCCCCACGTTGGTATCCACTTGATTGTAGGCTAGGTAGGTTTGTTCTGGCAATGCTAAGAACACCAAGTGGAGGTCGTCGTATTTGCTGTTTCTATTCAGGCCAGAATCATGGATTAAGGGCGCTTGTGGGTCAAGCTCAGACTCTGATGGAAAAAGAATTATGAGGAGGCCCTCTTGGTCCTTCCAAACCTTCAGTAGGTTCAGATGGTACACTCTTTGTCTCTTTTCTCTTCCCTGTGTGGTGGATTTCATAATTAACTGCCTTTGCCCTTTTTACGACCTTGAATGATCCCTGCTGTGATACTGCACCCCATATTCTTCAATGATATTCTTATGATATGATTATGGCATCATTATAATGTATTCTATGCAAGATAAGTCATGTGAGGTGTCATTGAAAAGGTTATAATTTACTGAATATGATTATCTTATTTGTATGCATGTATGATTTTTGTATCTGAAGTTAGGAATATGGATTATATATCAGTATTACAAATGTGTTTACATCTGGGGAATGCCCACTAGGCAAAAGTCTCCGTCTAGATGGCTGGCTGGGAAGAGCCGATTCAGGTTAATGAACCAGTAGGCGAAAACAATAGGCCTTTGAAGGAGCTTATCTTCCACCAGGGAGCATTCCTGAAGGCTACTATGACACTACATGGTCACGCTCAAGCCTAGGAGAAGGCTTGGCAGGCTGGTCACAGCAGTATAGTGTAAAAGGAGCCCAGGCTGGTGGGTCAGGGGGGCCCAGTTCCAGGTGGCACCCTGTGGGGAACCCTTGCCACTTGGCCAGCAGTTTTGACTTCAAGGTTGGCAGCAACAATAAACCCTACCACTGGGCTTAAATTTTCACATCCTGGCCCCATTATTGTAGGTCCATTCCTGGTTCTACTGAGATTACAGCAGGTTCTCTCTCAAGAAAGCCCTCAGTGTCTCCAAGTTTTCCTTCAGACAGGACACGTATTGTACCATGTTGGTTGTTCTTGGGTCTGGTTCCTCCCATGTCTTGTGGAGTAGATCTAGGATCCTGTGGGGCTACCTCCCATATAGTAGCTCAAATGGGGAAAATAGTAGGTGTGGGATCAACCAGGGTCAGTACTGGGGATCTGTGTCCTTGGCCCTCTGGCTGGTTCACCAATTGATTTCCGGGTTAAAAGAGTCCAGCAAGATGTATACAGTCCAATGTTCTCACAAAGAAAGTGTCTTCAGCGCACCTCTGGATGCCTGTGAGTGGCATACCTTTGGCTCATGGTTTATAATGTGTCTCTCTATCCTCTCCTCCTCTCCATGGGAAGGAAAAGGAGTCTATATCCATTCCATGGAATGGGTGGCTAGTACGGGAGCCTGGGCCCTCCCTTTCCACTGGGCAGATGGTCAAATGCCTCACCCATGATCCTCCAGAAGTTAGATCAAAGGGTTCTGTAGTCTTAGGGAAAAGCTATCCTCTCCTCTCAGGCCTGGGGTAGCTACTGCTAGCAGAATCTCTTCTGCAGCCCGGACTCTTGCTGCAGATCTTCCCAGATAAGTCTCTTGTTCTCTGCTGTCTCTCCCCCTTCTGAGCTGTATGGCTCTGTGAGGTGGTGCATCAGTGCAAAGGTTCCTCCCCTAGCCAAATGGGGGAGGGGGAGGGGCATGGCTGCAGTTCATTCAGCTCAGTGGGGCTATCCATCCACTCCTGGTGTCCAGTAATCTGGACATCCTCTCTGTTCTCTGGTCCATCAAGGGGGTTGGTAGGGGAACCCAGGCCTGCCCTCTCCACCGGGTTCCAGCTCAGGGACCTCAAGGGTTTGCTGACTCTGACAGTGCCCTGAGTTCTTTCTTATCTTCCCTCAGGCCTCTGTAGGCTCTTCAGTCTGTTGGCCTGTTCACCCCTTTCTGGAGTGTTGTCCCTGGGCGGCTCTCTAGCAGTCTGCTGATCAGAGTTCCTTTCTCCTGCCTGCTCACTCCTCTGCTTCTCAGCCCTTTTGTCCTCTCAGCTGCTGTTAGCCTGGCAATCAGCAGTGGCTGGCCGTGCCTGTATTAACCTTTTGGTCGCTGGGATAACATGGGGGTACATACACCCCAGGACAGGCTCCATTTTAAACACTTCCTCCAGCTTGAGCAGATTCTGCAGGTGTGGTGGGGCAGGGTCACAACAGCCCAGGACTGCTCTCTGACCCCTCCTGGTACAGTGTGGGGTTATACACACCATCCTAAAAGTTGTAGCTCCTGCAGAGCCTTGGCCACCTGGTGAAAGGATCAGACTGTGTGGAGCTGGTGTATCACCTTGGCTGTGATGTCCTCCTGTCTCAAGAGAACAAGAACCTGTCAGAGTCTTGAATGCCCCCAGGAATCAGGGGGGATTAATGGCAACTGGAACCTGGGATGGACTCTTGTCTTCCTCTTTAGTGATCACCAGTGCCAAACACTCCCCACCCCATTGTAGGGTGAGCGCCTGCCTCCATTCCCTCAGTCTTCCTATGACAGATGTTTGTTGCCAGCTTTTCTTTCTCAGATTTCTCTTTCCGGTTTTGGTGCCTGTATTCTTCCATTTCCATTGGTGGCTACACAGTGGGAGGAGCCCTCGCTGCATCCCTGGCCCAATAGAATAGCAGGGCTCCCTCCAGTGGGTGAGTATCGTGGGTGCTTGGGGAGGGGGATGTGATGGCACCCCCCCATAAGGCTTTATGGAAATATGCTTATGAATATATATATGGATCCCAGAAACCCTCTTGGGAGCTACCACCTGATGTGCCAAGACTACTTCTGCCCCTGCTTTCCTGCCCTGTCAGCTTAGGACTTCAGTGCCCTGCCTGGTTTGAGCCAGACTCACTAGCCTGCTGCAAACCCAGACCAAAGTCAGAATCACATCCCCTAACAGTTGTAGGCTTACCTGAAAGCAGCTTACAGAATTGTTCTTGTCTTTAACACTCAGATGCCCAACTCCCAGTGGGTTCTAAACTCAAATCCGTTTTACCCTGTATAAAGCTTATACAGGGTAAACTCATAAATTGTTCGCCCTCTATAACACTGATAGAGAGACATGCACAGCTGTCCCCCCCCATATTAATACATACTCTGAGTTATTTAATAAATAAAAAGTAATTTTATTAAATACAGAAAGTAGGATTTAAGTGGCTCCAAGTAGTAACAGACAGAACAAAGTGAATTACCAAGCAAAATAAAATAAAACATGCAAGCCTATATCTAATACAGTAAGAAACTGAATACCGATAAGATCCTCACTAGTTCCAGAATGCTTCCTTTTACAGACTAATCTTCTTTTAGTCTGGGTCCAGCAATCACTCACACCCCTTGCAGTCACTGTCCTTTGTTCCAGTTTCTTTCCGGTATCTTTGCGGGTGGAGATGCTCTCTCTTTAGCCAGCTGAAGACAAAATGGAGGGGTTTCCCACGGGCTTAAATAGACTCTCTCTTGTGGGTGGAGACCCCCTCCTCTCTCCTATGCAAAGTCCAGCTCCAAGATGAAGTTCTGGAGTCACCTGGGCAAGTCACATGTCCATGCATGACTCTCAGTTTTTACAGGCAAAAACCATTGCCCACATGGTATCTTGAATGTCTCCAGGAAGACTTCTTATGTGGATTGGAGCATTCCAAGATGCATTGTTCCTTAAGTGCTTCCTGATAGAGCACTTAACTTTGCGAATTCCTTTCTCCAGGAACTGACCAAATGCTCTACTAAGGTTATTTAGAAATCAAGCCAGTACATGGCCAATATTCATAACTTTGAGTACAAAAATGATACATGCATACAAATAGAATTAATAGATTCAGTAGATCATAACCTTTACATAGATATGTTACATGGCATATGTAGCACAGAACATATTCCAGTTATGTTATATTTATTCATAAGCATATTTCCATAAAGCCTTATATGGGGTGCCGTCACAGGGGGTTGATCCTAAATTGGGTGGAGAGAGACAGACTCATCATCCAGTTGGGGACAATCTCAGAGGATTTGGTGAGTTTCGGCTGGGGTCCCATTGCCCAACAGGGGTCAGTCTCAGATGGGATGGGGCTCATTTCTTCAGGGGTCCTGTCACCCAGCTTCTCTGTCAATGTCACTCTTCTATTGAGTCCCATTTCCAGATGGTTTTATTTACCTCTCTGGTGTAGCAGCAGTTCATAGAGCTGGTAAATACCCTCCGTGGCCTGCCGGCTGATGTCCTTGGCTGGGTCACTGATGTATACACCCAGCTGAGTCACAAGGTTCCCTATTTTGGGGGACTGTGTTAAGTTCTAATGGAAGGGAATGAGAGGGGGCTCCGTCAGCATTCTATCATCAGCTCCCAGTCTCCCCTGGGCCAGGAGTCTCTCTCCCCCGAGTCCCTCTGCAGGAGACACTGCGGGAGAGCAGCTAGAGCTAGCCCCTTATTTCCTTCTGCCCCCAAGGGATCCTAGAGCAAAGGGATGTGGGCAGGGTCCTCCATGACAATTTGCACCACCAGCTGCTCCAGGATGACAAAAAGGGGCCTAAGGCCAGGCACGAACCTGGCTGGAGCAGGGCCTGGAGCATAGTCCCCTTAAAGGCCCAGGATCACCAGTGAACCAGGAGAAGAAGGATTAGTTAAGTTCAAACTCATTCCCTGCTTTGATTCTGCCTTCCCAAGGAGAACACTCCCAACCCACAGCCCCTGTGGCAGCTGATCCTACAGCATATCAGAGCCAGCCCACCTATGCCTGGAGTCAGGAAGCTAGGTAAGAGGTCACTCACATCAAATTCACAGAGGGTGATGGTGATTCAGAGCGGGGCTGTGCTGCTCCTTATGGCACTGGTTCTCTCCTGGGACACTCTGGACCTGATGCAGAAGTTGACATGCTATGTCCCATCCTCTCCGTACTCCATTCATGAACAGCTCATCAGAATGGAGACAGATTCCTTGCCACTCCCAGGCTCTAAAATCCTTGGTCAGATGAAGGGGGTGACTGTGAGGACAAGCTCCCCACCCCCATCTCAGTGCCTGTAGGAGAGGTGGGCTGATTCCCTGGGGCCCTCCTGGTTCTCTAGGAAGGAGCCTGTGACTTTTCTGTGAAGACCATCTCCTGGATCTCACAGGGGGGCAGGGGGGATTGAGGATCTCACTCCCCAAGCCAACCAGGGGCCCTGTGGTTACTGATCAATAGAACCAGACAGAGCCCTGGCTTGAAGTCCAAATTCCTTCCACTGTCCCTGAAGTAGGAAGCACCCAACATAGCATTGCACTGACTGCCCTGACCAAGGATGGACCACTGGGGTGCAGGCTAGGAGGACAGATTGGAAAATGGATCTTCCAGTCTCTCCTTGCCAGTACTCCCCAGCACTAAGATAAAATTGCCCCCTGCCCCTCCTCGTCATGCTCACCTCCAAGATGTATTGCAGCCTGTGTCTGGGGACACTGCCAGCAGGTTCCCCAGCATGGCATCCAGGAAGTCTGCCAAGACCTTGTGCAGAGACTGCAATGGAAGGGAAAGCCATGAGTCATTTAGGGAAACTTCTCCTCCCTGTCAATAACCGCCTCCTTGGCCAATCAGCATTCAGACCCTGAGAGGTGGGAGGCTGCAGGGTCTCAGCAGATGTCCCAAAGGATGTCCCAGCTCACCACTGGAGGGGATAACTCTCAGAGCACTAGTCCAGCCCCACCAGTTTGTCAGGGCCTCCCACAATGAAAGCAAACACCCTCCCGCCCCATACACACACACCTCCTTGGTGCAGGGAGGGAAGCACGGAAAAGGGAAAAAAGAAGCAAGACAAGAACAGAAAGGAGTGAGGGAAAAAGGAAAAGGGAAACCTAAGGGGATAAACCCCCATGTCCCCAGTGATTCTACGGGACAAAGTCCTAGGTACGAAATCAGTTTCTGCCACCTTAACCTAGTGATTCCTATGCCTAGAATTCAGCCAGCACCAGGTGGATTAGACTGAACTGATTCCAAACTTCTCTGAGGCTCTTACCTTCTAAAAAGGGATGTTCGTTTTCTAGCAAAAGGAGTAATAGGAAAGGAAAAAACTCCAAAGAAGTTCCTCCTCATGCTCATATACATGAATCTTAATTCTCTCTCAGTCCTCAAGAGAGAAGACCCCCTGAGAAGGAGACTTGTAGCAGCAAAACCACAGGAGTCTCTGAGGTTGCCCCTGCCCTGCCTGGCTGATGTCAGGGTCTCTCTGTGAGGTCACTGCCTCCACACCACCTTTGCCCAATAGGCTAAGGTCCTGCAAAAGGCCTTTGTGATGCCACTATCACACTCACCCCTCCCCTGCAAGGCTGATGTCCTGCCCCTGGCCAGCCCCTTTGGATACAACGACTGATCAGAATAAAGTGCTCTCAAATGAACTACAGACCAACAATTGTTCATAGTCATTATTTAGCAAGTATTTTAGAAGAACTAGAACATTAGAGAGAATCATGAACTGCTCAGAGACAATTATTGGAGAGAAGCAGGAAGATTAATCAAATACATGATTGGTTATTATGACTTATTTGCTTGGTCGTAAAAGAGAACAAAAGAACCTGAGTCCTCCCTGTCAATAGCCCCCTGCTCGTTTCAATCAGCATTGAAACTCTGAGAGCTGGAAGGCTAAGGGGTGTCACCAGATGTCCCAAAAGGATGGCCCAAGTCACCACCAGAGGGGATCACTCTCAGAGCATTTGTCCAGCCCCACCTCTTTGTTAGGGCCTCCCACAATGAGAGCATCCCCTGCCACCCACCCACTCCTCCTTGATGGTGGGAGGGAAGCTGGGAAAAGGGAAAAAAAGAAGCAAGAGAAGAAGAGAAAGAGGGAGGGAAAGAGGAAAAGGGAAACCTAAAAGGACAAACCCCTATGTCCCTAGTGATTCTAAGGGACAAAGTCCTTGGCAGGAAATCAAATTCTGCCACCTTAACACAGTGATTTCTATGCCTAGAATTCAGCCAGCAGCAGGTAGATCAGACTGAACAGGTTCCAAATCTCTCTGAAGCTCTTACCTTCTAAAAGGAGACTACAAAATGAGTAGTAAGAAAGGAGAAAACTCCAAAGAGGTCCCTCCTCACGCTCTAGTACATGAATCCTAATTCTCTCTCAGTCCTCAAGAGAGACTTCGAGGTGACTTGCTGCAGCAAAGCCACAGAGGTCTCTGAGGTTGCCCCTCCCCTGCACCTCTGTCCTGCCTGGCTGATGTCAGGGTTTCTCTGTGAGGTCACCACCTCCCCACTCCCTTTGCCCAATAGGCTGAGGGGGGAGGGATAGCTCAGTGGTTTGAGCATTAGCCTCTTAAACCCAAAGTCATGAGCTCAATCCTGGAGGGGGCCACTTAGGGATTTGGGGCAAAATCAGTACTTGGTCCTGCTAGTGAAGGCAGGGGGCTAGACTTGATGACCTTCTGAGGTCCCTTCCAGTTCTATAAGATAGGTATATCTCCATATATTTATTTTTATTTTCCGCTGGATCACTCCCCTCAATGACTATTGAGTCTGGAGATCAAGCAGTAAAGCACCAGAGGCTGCTCCCCATGCCACACTCATTTTTTAATAAATTAGTAGACTGTATGGCCAGAAGGAATATTAGAGCAGGGGTCGGCAACCTTTCAGAAGTGGTGTGCCAAGTCTTCATTTATTCACTCTGATTTAAGGTTTTGCGTGCCAGTAATACATTTTAACATTTTTAGAAGGTCTCTTTCTATAAGTCTATGATATATAACTAAACTAGTGTTGTATGTAAAGTAAATAAGGTTTTTAAAATGTTTAAGAGGCTTCATTTAAAATTAAATTATAATGCAAAGCCCCCAGACCAGTGGCCAGGACCCGGGCAGTGTGAGTGCCACTGAAAATCAGCTCGTGTGCCGTCTTTGGCATGCATGCCATAGGTTGCCTACCCCTGCATTAGAGCATCTAAGCTGACTCCTGGCATATCCCAGCCCTCCCTGTATATCACAATAGCTAGGTTTTGAACAAAACATGTACCAGAAAGGCATCTAGTCTTCATTAGAAGACATCAGGAGATGGAGAATCCACCATTTTCTTTGGTAGTTTGTTCCAATGGTGTATCATCCTCGCTGTTAAATATTTGTGCCTTATTTCTAATATAAGAACATAAGAACAGCCATACTGGGTCAGACCAAAGGTCCATCTAGCCTGATATCCTGTCTTCCAACAGTGGCCAATGCCAGGTGCTTCAGAGGGAAGGAACAGAAAAGGTAATCATCAAGTGACCCATCCCCTGTTGCCCACTCCCAGCTTCTGGCAAAACATGAAATATGAATATTTGTCTGTTTTCACCTTCCAGCCACTAGGCCTTGTTATGCCTTTCTCTGCGAGATTAAAGAGCCCTTTAATACCTGACATTTTCTCTCCAAGAAGGCACTTAGACAGTTCAATGAAGTCACGTCTCAACCTTCTTTTTTGTAAACTAAACAGATTGAGCTCTTTCAATAGCTCAGAAGGCATTTTTCTCCAGCCCTCAAAACATTTTATGGCTCTTTGCTGCACCATCTCCAATTTTTCAACATCTTTTTAAAATGTGGACACCAAAACTGTCTGCAGTATTCCAATCTCAGTCTCACTGATGCTGTGTCACCTCCTTATGCTACTCACTACCAGGGCCAGCTCTAGGTTTTTTGCCGCCCCAAGCAAAAAAATGTTTGGCTACCCCCTGCACTCCCCTGCCTCCCCAGCCCTGGGCTCTCCCCCCCTCACCCCCACCCCCACCCCCCTGCCACCCCAGCTCTGGGCCTCCCCCCACCCGCACCCGCCTGCCGCCCCAGCTCTGGGCCTCCCCCCCAGCTGTACCCCCTGCTGCCCCATCTCTGGGCTCCCCTCCTTCCCCCCACCAGTGCCCCCCCACCCACACACACCCTGCTGTCCCAGCCCTGGGCTCTCCCCCCTCCACCTGCACCCCCTGCTGCCCCAGCCCTGGGCTCCCCCCCCCCCGCACCCTCCTTCTGCCCCAGCCCTGGGTCACTGGTAACTCACTCCCAGGGCGGGTCATTCAGCAGGAATTTTGGATGTGCGCAGAACACAGACAGGATTGGTTCCCATATGGTTACAGAACTGCAGTAAAGTGGAACAATTTTCAGCTTGTGTGATTGGAGGATATCTGGATGCATATTATAAGACTGTCCTCCATAAATGAGAAAAAGTTGAGGTGCCTTTATTATTCTTTTGTTCCACTCTTTGTTTCTATGGGGAATTTGCCAATGCAATATCACTGTCTTCCTTTTAAACAAATAAAACTAAAATAAATAAAAAAAGCAATGACTGTTGAAAATAGCAATTCCAGTCCTAATAACCACTGGGAAGCATTTCTTGCTCAATTTTATCCTACTTTTTCTACAGCAAGTTACAGTGGATCAGTATATTTGATTTGGGAGAAATGAAGTAACAGCTGCCCAAATTGAGCTTGAGCACTCCTGAATTTTGAGATGTTCAAATCTGGAAGGCAGGTACTAGATTCCCTTTCTGAATATTAGCTAAATCTGGAAAGGAAAAGTCAATTTCTGTTTCCATGGCTCAGAAGTGGAAATCCTCCTACGTGCCTGGTACTGTATCTAAAGCTGCCAGGTCCAGTAGAGCCTTACTTTTCATTTTAAATTCTAGTGGGATCCACGTACCTCCCTTCAAGGCTTCAGATAGAGAGGTGCACTGTCCATTTAGTCCACCCAATTACTTCTTTGGGGGCTGCAAGTGTTGAGATGAGTTCCTGTCTGCATCCTGTAAAACTTGCCCATACCGGTATTGCCCTGGCCTCTTCTTTTGTCATTCAGTGTTGCACGCATTCTAAAACAATATGCATTTCCTCACCTTTTGGGGGCAAAGCCAGACTTTGAGGCACCTGCTCCCCTACTTGGTGTAAACTTTGCTTGTGCCAATCAGAAACGAACACAAACAGGTTTTGGGCCCCGTCCCCTATGACACTTCTATGATGTCATAGTTGGTACTTTATGGGCCTGCCTGCCATGTGCAGGCAGGGAGAGGAGAAAGAAAAATGAATCCTGTGTATCCTGTGTACACCCGTAACCGAGCCTGATCACCTCGAAGCCTCTCTCTCAGCTCACGTGTTTCAAACAGAGTTTCTACGTTTGCCGGTCGTTATGCGTTGGTTTGTATTTGTAAGTATCAGTTATTACTAAATGCTGCATCTTTGTTTATAAATATTGTTAGTAGATATTTTAGTCATTGTGTGTTTTAAGTTTCATTAACTCTATTAGCTAATCAAATGCTGCTCCCTTACCCTTGTAATTATCCCCAATAAAACTTTAAATTGATTAATTTTAGTTGTGAGTGTGTGTGTGTCTGCAGTTTGCATCGTGACCCATACTCTCCTTGCATCCCTTACCAATATAGTCTATTGCCACGTGCAGCCTGGTAAATAACAGGCCTGCATTTTCTTTCGCCCCTGCGTGCCCGTGGCAATCCACAGCAAGGTGAGGTCACACCAGTATCTCTAATCCAGGCTAGGGATGTCTTCTGAAGGGGATATCTGGGGCAAAGCCTTCTAGTCCTGGAGTATACTTGTTCCCTGTTCACAGTGCCACCCCGTTCTAGCAGTGAGCTCTTCATTCACAGCAAGCTGCAGCATGAGGTTTCAGCTACCATACTCCCTCCCCCTCCCTTTCCTGTTGAAAGCGGCCAAGGGAATGCTGGGAAATGTAGTTCTTTCCCTGCTCCAGGGCTGGCTCTATAGGCAGGGAGCTAATGAAGGAACTACAGCTACCAGGGCCCCCTGTTGGTTCTCAGCTTCCATGCTGGCTCCCTGCCGGCTGCCGCCCCTGCGCATGGGCTGCCCCAAGCACCTGCTTGCTTTGCTGATGCCTATAGCCGCCCCTGCTCACTACTCTGCTCATAGGTCTAAGGATGACTTTAGCCTGCTCATCACAGCATCGCACTGGGAGCTCATGTTGAGCGGCTTGCCCAGTATGGCCCCTAAATCCTTTTCAGAGTCACTGCTGTCCTGGATACAGTTCCCCCTTCTGTAGGTGTGGCCTGCATGCTTTGTTGCTAGGTATAAGACATTGCATTTGGCTCTGTTAAAACTTGTTTTGTTTGAATGGGACCAGCTTACCAAGTGATCCAGATTGCTCTGTATGACTGCCCCGTCCTCATCATTATTTACTACTCGGCCAGCATTTTGTCACCCACAAATCTTATCAGCAGTGATTTTATATTTTCTTCCAGTTCACTGATAAAAATTATTTTAAAAAATTAGTTCTTGAGAGCCTCTTCAGACCCCTAATACCAAGTACCCACTCCTGACAGCACAGCCGGAAAAGGCCATTCAACCTTGGAGTTATATAGGGGATAAGCACAGAACAAACACATGCTTAGGAGCTGTTTTATTCATGGGATCTGAACAACACGTGGGGGTCAGCAGCTTACAAATGCACTACAGTCCTGTAGTATAGACAGGCCCCAAGTGTGTCTCAGTCTCCCACCTGTAAAATGGGGATAATAAATGAAACCTTGATTACCTCTATTTTATAGTTGGGGAAACAGAGGCACACAGAGGTGAAGATACTTGCTCACAGTCAGAAAGCCGGGAATAGAAAACAGCAGGTCTTCTGATTGCCACTCTTGGGTCCAAGCTCTGATTATCCTGACCTCTCTGTTCTAGCTTTAGTCTCAGCCCAACTAGAGGTTTTCTTCTTCTCTGTGTCCCTTAACTCCACATCATTACAGAAAAAAGATTTCCTGTTAGCCATCTGGCTCTAATACATGTGGCTGCCTTTCCAAAAGATGTGCTCTGGCTCAGTCATATGTTATAGGTTTGATGGAGGAACCACTTGGTAACTTTCTAGGGCCTGTGTTATATAGGAGGTCAGACTAGAAGGACATAATGGTCCTTTCTGACCTTAAAATCTGTGCATCTGCACATTTTTCTGCTGCTAGTAAGATAACACTGGTCGTAATTCACTTTCAGTTGGAACAATAAAGCAATACTTACAAGCACACTCTACTCAGAGATGTTTATCCAGTATTGGCTCCTGTAGCAGGGTACTGGTGCAAAAGCACCTAATTAGCCCCTGCCCAGTCAGCTCCAATCAGGGGAAGCAGATTGGGGCTAAGGGAAAAGGCCTGATGCTGGCCTGAGGATTGGCAACACCTGCTGGCCTGAGAAGCCAAGGGCTATAAAGGCTGGGAGGGAGCCAGAAGGCAAGGGGGCAGCAATGGAGAAGACAGTCAGTGAACAGGAGGCCTCCTAGCTGAAGGCTGACTGCCTGTAAAGCAGGAGAATAATCCTGTAAAGCTTGTACATGGATGGACACTGGTGGTGGGATGAAGTTAAGTAAATAAAGACATGGGTGTTGCACAACCCTGAAGCCTCTGAGCCTTCTTGGTGAGGACAAGTGGGCTCCAGGAAGAGGGGTGGGTTGTGAACCCTGTTACATGTGGGGGCTTGTCCAGGATCCTTTGCCAGAGACACAGTTTGGTGATCTGGAGATGGAGGACACTCTGCAGTGGCTCATGAAGCAACATGGGGAGATGCAGAAGACACTGCAGGCTTCTCAGCAATCCCACCAGCTGGCGAGGCAAGCTTTACGGGCTTGGTAGGCTGAGCAACAATGGCGTTTACAGGACTTTATCAAAGATCAGGCAACAGTGCAGCAGCAGCTCCTGCAGAGGCTGGTAAGTCCTGTGGGGGGAGATGGCACCTACCCCCTGGGCCTCCGCCTCTGTAAGATGGCCCCGGTAGATGGTCCAGATGCCTTTTTGGATACCTTTGAGCAGGTGGCCCTGGGCATGGGCTGGGACAGGGCAACCTGGACCCTGTGACTAGCCCCATATCTTGCTGGGGAGGCGCAAGCAGCATATATGGCCCTGATGGGTGTCTAGGCTAGGGACTATGACATGGTGAAGGCAGCCATCTTGGACCACCTGGGGCTTTCATCAGAGAAATACCAGCAAAATTTTTGGGCAGCCTGGTGGGCGAGGGGTGTGCAGCCCTGGGCCTTTGCCCAGAGATTGACGGACTGGGTGACATGGTGGTTGAGGCCTGATGCCCAAACTGTGGGGCAGAACATGGATTGGGTAATCCTCAAACAGGTATATCTCCATATAAAGTTCTCATAGAACTGGAAGGGACCCTGAAAGGTCATTGAGTCCAGTCCAGCCCCCTGCCTTCACTAGCAGGACCAAATACTGATTTTGCCCCAGATCCCTAAGTGGGCCCCCTCAAGGATTGAACTTGCAACCCTGGGTTTAGCAGCTCAATGCTCAAACCACTGAGCTATCCCTCTCAGCACCCCTCCCCCGTGCCTCCCAGATAGCATGCAGGTCTGGGTGCGGTGACATCAGCCTGGCACCGTAGAAGCTGCTATCAAAAGGATGGAGGAATATACGGAGGCAGACTTCCACCTGAGGGAGCATTGGCCCCTGCGAGACAGAGAGGGAGGCAAGAAACCCCGAGAGCATCCCACTGGGAAGCTGGTAGACAAGCGATGGGAGGAGCACAAGGGAACCCCAATCAAGCAGGACAGCTTGTATGCTGGCACTGTGGGCATAAGAGCTGTGACTGCCTGGTGATGAACTGTGGGGCCACTGAATTCCTTGGTTGGACCAAGGTGGGGGGTGGAAGAAGTGGTGTGGAATAGCCACCATCCCGGTGTGGGTGGGGAGAAAGCTCCAGAGGGGTCTACTGGATACGGCCTCAGCCCGCTCCCTCATACAGCGGCACTTGGTGAAGCCACATTGGCCTATCCCTAGAGAAAGGATGCTGGTGGAATGTATCCACGAGGATGGGGAGTATTGTCCCATGGCCCAGGTACCCCTGGAGGTGCAGGGAAGGTTTGCCTGGAAGCGGGTGAGGGTAATAGAGGAGTTGCCCTACCCCATGGTCCTGGGGTTGGACTGTAAGACTGCCCCGAAATGGAAAGAGGGCACGGGGAGGAGACCAACAGAGAAAGTGAGGGGGAATAACCTGGGGGGGCAAGGCCCCTATGGGGGTTGACCCTGAGAAAGGGGAGTCCCCACACCCTCAAGGGGAAAAAGACACAAACCCTAGACAACACAGCCAGGATAGGGACCCTATGGGAGGGACCAATGAGGGAATGGATGTCCCAGGATGGGACCACCCAGGGAGGGAATCCCCGTTATAGAGGCAGAGAAGCCAAAAAAAGATCAGCAGGTAGAAACCTGAAAGGGGGAGGCCCAAACTCCAAGAGGCAGAGGGCCTGAACCAGAGACAGGGGGCAGCCTCAGGGCAGTTGGTTCTGATCTGTCTCCCCCACCAGGGAAGGAAAGAGAACATCTGGGGCAACCTGCCCAAGTTTGCAACTGGTGTGACAACTTCTGGGTGGAGGTGGACTTGTGGGGTGGCTTCTGCACTACCCCGGTGAAGTGGGCTAGCGAAAGGATCTGAGTCCTCGCTCCCACTCCCTGTACCCAGAGGCCTCCCTGCCCTTGAGGGCTCCCCTTCCACTTTCCTGTCTGGCAGAGTCCTCATAACCCCAGCAAGGCTGGGCCCAGGATACCTGGGGGGCTCAACCCCCAACCCTGCTGTTGTCACCTAGGACAGGGGCTAGGGTGTCCCCACTCCAGGGTGTACTCTCTGCACTGGGCACCTCCCTGACCCACTGATTATTCCATACAATTTAAAACAAATACAAGTTGTTTAACAATTAATCTAAAGAAAAGAATAAGGAAAAATGGGAGAGGTTAAAGGAAAACATGTCACCCCGCTCTGTGGCAGGGAACATCACAAACAGTGTCTTTGGACATCGGGGCACTTTGCAGTCTGTTCCTTGTAGGTCCCAGATTTCCTTCTCAGGCCCTGGCTGTGCTGCAGGTATGCTGAGTGTTGGACACTTGCAATGGTGGTGGCCACACACCTCTGGGCTTCGAGTGGTGGGACCCTTCTTCCCAGCATCAGCCCCCCGTCAGGTTAAGGTCCCCTTCGCGGTCTGGCCTGCAAGGGCCCTTGTCTGGGGGTGTCTTTCTGTGCTGGGCCCTTTGCCCAAGGTCCCCCCTTGGCTGGCCCCACTTGCTCACTACACCTGGCTCTGTGGCTGCAGCTCTGCTCCTAGCACAGGATCTGCTCTCCCTGGGCTGCGTCTCTGGCTCTGTGGCTGCAGCTCTGCTCTCCAGCTCAGCTTGGGCCCCTGCTTTCTCCTTAGCTCAGCCCCACTCAGTCTGACCCAGGCAATTCCAACTCACACGGAGGACAGGACCCACCCTGGCCTCCTGTCATGCTGATTGACAGGGCGGACAAGCTAATCAGGCTGACCTGGTGCATTGGCCTCTTGCCAGTGTTGCTGGGGACTGTCAGTCTCAGGGTCGTGATTTCCCATCGACCCCTCCCCTTTTAGTGCTGGGAGCTAGCCAACCAAAACACCCCCACTGAATGTTAGTAAGGGGCAACAGTCCCCTTACATTGACATGGGTGTTGCACAACCCTGAAGCCTGTGAGCCTTTTTGGGGAGGGCAAGTGGGCTCCAGGAGGAGGGGTGGGTCATGAACCCTGTTACAGCTCCCAATCCATAACTCCAAATTAGCCTTCTTCCTTCTCTCAGCATGTTTTATCTTGCCTCCTTTTCCACCTCCTCCCCCACTCTCTCTTCTAACAAGCTACCAGTAATTTGCAGTAATACAGTGTAGAAACAGGCAGAGATATATAAAGAGCGTGTGAGAGACAGGGTGAGTTAGTAGCAGATACACACAGATTATCTTTATTAATGAACAACCTCAGAGAGGGGTGCATATATTTAGCACTGGAAAAGCCATTACATGTTGTCTGCATTCATAGAAAAGTGTTCTAATATTTCACAAGATTAGCAGCGTCAGGGTTGGTTGGTGCATCGATAAGTGACCTCTAAAGAAAACAGTGTGCTGTTGGGAGTACTGTGGATGTTTTAGTAGGAAGCACTTCTGTTTGAGTCAGTTGGGAATCAACATCCCAGCAGGGTGCTGCTGAACATGCAGCTTTTTGGAAGAGATGGAAAACAATGCTACTGACTACTCTGCGGGGCTGGATTAACTCTCCCGGGGCTATTAGATTTTGTGGGGCCCCTGGAGGTTTGGAGTTGGGAAGTGGGCTCAGGGCTGGAGCAGGGGATTGGGATGTGGGAGGGGGTGCAGCTCCAGCTCAAGGGGATTCTGGGGGGGCAGGAACAGGACAGCGGGGTTGGGGTGCAGGCTTTTGGTGGGAGTTGGGGTGCAGGAGGGGGCTCAGGACTGGAACAGGGGGTTGGGGTGCAGGTGGGGGTTCAGGGTCTTGGAGGGAGCATTGGTGCAGGTCCTATAGGCATTAAGGACAGCCTTATTATATCATAACCTGATCAGACCTTTCCAAGAGGTTCTTTGTATAAGAAGAGCCTAGTATAAAGGTTAATCCTATGGTAAGGCATTTATCAGCGTTCTGAAGATCCCTTGGTTATGTCTGGAATGGATTTCAGGCCAGCCAGAGAAGCGAAGGATTCTGGAGTTTAGACACCTCTATGATGGGCTTCATTGTAAAATAGGAAATTGAATGTAAACAATTAATCATTTTTTTTTACTATAAATTAACTTAAATTTCAAACCAAAGTTGCATCAACTCCAAAAAATTACAACTTCTGTGTTTAGAAAATGTTGAAAGTAGAGGAGGGTCTTATGATAATTTTGAAAATATTTTTTTAATTTTTTTTGTTGAAGCAGGAAATTTGTCACAACCATTCTTTTCTCATGAACAATTTCGGTTTCCACAAATCAGCATTTTCCTTTCATCAAGAAATTCTCACCTTGCTCTAGATCCGAGGGTTAGACCCCCTGCTGCTGTGAAGCTCCAAGTGGCCAGGACACAAACTATACTTTGCCCTGATAACATTTAACAGCATAAGTAGAACTGTGTACAGCATGGATCGGCAACCTTTCAGAAGTGGTGTGCCGAGTCTTCATTTATTCACTCTAATTTAAGGCTTCGCGTGCCAGTCATACATTTTAATGTTTTTAGAAGGTCTTGTTCTATAAGTCTATAATACATAACTAAACTATTGTTGTATGTAAAGTAAATAAGGTTTTTTAAATGTTTAAGAAACTTCATTTAAAATTAAATTAAAATGCAGAGCCCCCCTGGGCCAGTGGCCAGGACCCGGGCAGTGTAAGTACCTCTGAAAATCAGCTTGCGTGCCAGCTGTAGCATGCGTGCCATAGGTTGCCTACCCCTGGTGTACAGTATGTGTAAGAAATTGCAGAGTAATCACGCATGTGAGAAAAATGAAAGATAAACAAAAAGCTAGAAAAATGTTGAGCTAACACTAAACATGTAATGATGGGAGGAGAGTTAACATGGAAACAAGACTAATACTTATGTATAAGAAAAGATTTTAAAATGATAAATATCTTTGTATTACAAAGGGAGGTTGAAGCTGCATTGTTTGATGCTGGAGGCGACTGATGAGATCATCCTCATGATCTTTCTATTCATGAGTAATTTGCTGAGTGTTCTGTCTTAATAAAAATTAGACCCATCTGCTAAACAAGTGATTCTCAATCCAGCATTCTGGTAAACCAGGCAGTTTGCAGATTGGGCCAGCTGCCAGTATCCCAGGGACTGCAACCAAAGGATATTGAGGGATATAAGGCATTTTTAAGGGACAAGGGAGTTGTTGGGGAGATATGTAGATAGGTATCTGGCCAGACATGGTGGGGGTCACCTTAAGGAGGTGGGCATCCTCATAAGCCAGAATCTGCTTAAAGCAGTGGAACTTCTGGAAACCAACTTTTTGGGCAACAAGAAAAGGGTAAAACCTGCGGTTGTTCAGGATTTAATAACGACAACCAGAGCTTTTGTGAAACAAAATGAAGCATTTGAAACTGGAATGCAGAAAATATGTAACTCATGTTAAAGAAATGCAGAAGGGTGAGATACAAGAACTGAGAGACAAGGTCACTGAGCTACAGGCACAGCCTGTTACAAGTTCTGAGGCTTTGACTGAGCGCGCCCAGGAATGTG
This sequence comes from Chrysemys picta bellii, assembly GCF_011386835.1. Lineage (NCBI taxonomy): Eukaryota > Metazoa > Chordata > Testudines > Emydidae > Chrysemys > Chrysemys picta. Next base: position 299,941,738 of record NC_088791.1, read on the forward strand.
AGCCTCTTAAGCAGCAGAACAGCATTCTGCAAGCCCAGCTAGAAGCAGTGTAATTGGAGAATACAGAACTGACAGGCACTTTAATGCTCTCTCCTTCCAAAAGTTTCACTGTCTGATTAATGAAGAACAGGAGTACTTGTGGCACCTTAGAGACTAACAAATTTATTAGAGCATAAGCTTTCGTGGACTACAGCCCACTTCTTCGGATGCATATACATATATGGGCTGTAGTCCACGAAAGCTTATGCTCTAATAAATTTGTTAGTCTCTAAGGTGCCACAAGTACTCCTGTTCTTCTTTTTGCGGATACAGACTAACACGGCTGCTACTCTGAAACCTGTCTGATTAATCTGGACAGTGTTGTAGGAGGCTCCACCTCCTTATAATCCTCTCTTTCTTTCCTTGAGCAATCTGGATTCTAAAACTGCCCCTATGGTTCGTCTCCCTGTGGATCTTATAATCACATCCACAGTCCAAAACAATCAGGGTGGTACACATACACAGGTAGGGTGACCAGATGTCCCGATTTTATAGGGACAGTCCCAATTTTTCTTATACAAGCTCCTATTACCCCCCACCCCTGTCCCAATTTTTCTCACTTGCTGTCTATACACAAGTGAAGGTTAATCTTTCACCATAGGATCTATCAGCCATAATGAAAGAAATAGGTCTTTGTCTTAGAGGCAGGGGTATAGAGGAAATGTTCAAGTGGCTTATGAAGTCTAGAGAGCAAGTTTAATTTTGTGATCTGACTAGAAGAGACTGGGAGAGACTTTTGCAGGAAGGAATTGGCTCTGGGGTTTGGCTGTGTGTTCCATAGAGCTATAGAAGTCATGGACAGTGGCAGTTCCTGTGTTCAGAGATTATCTGAATTTTATTTGGGTCTGATGCAGTAATCACCGTTGTCTTACCTGTTAAACAGAAACCTAATGATCCCCCTGCAGAGTATGATGCAAAAAGAGGGGAGTGCGAATATTTGTTTTCTTTCAGATGTTGATCACCGTGGGAGGCATAAAATTAATTGCATCAGGATCCATGAAATTGGTGAGACAGCAGTGACGGTGCCCATGAGGGGGAGAATGCCACCCAACCCTTATGGTTCCTGGATAATCATGCAGGAAAGCCTATAGTGTTCTGGTGCTGATGGACCACAGCTAAGGTGGAGGATCCTGCAACACAAGCAGCTCTCAGGAGCCAGGACTTGGACTGGAGAACCTAGAGGATGCAGGGTGTTTAAATGGGATGGTAATGGCTAACCAACTGTGATGGGCTGGACCCCTGGAATGTCACCTGGTGTGCTGGGATGCCACTGAGTCAGACTATTCTGCCAGCCTGGGCCCCCTTTTACCTGGTCTTGCTGGGCTGGGCTCCCCAGCCTTTTCCAGCCAAGCACACACAGGGCCACACCCAGCTGCACAGAGAGACAGAGATCCACTCTGGGAAGGCTCAGCTTAATGGGCTTGCCACAGCACCCAGATATCCACCCCCATTGGGGGTACAAACCCAAATTTATATGAAATTCACCTCTTCCCTCAAGGGTGTACACAACTTCTCACCCCCTCAGTTAGAAATCACACAAACTGGGTTATATTATAAATGTATTAACTATAACAGGTGTATTTTAAGGAGGTAGCAGACAGAACAAAGCAGATTACTAAGAAAATAAAACAGAGCATGCAAACTAATCTTAATACACAAAAGAAACTGGTTACATGTAAGTTCTCACCTTAAATGTGGTTCTAATAATCTTCTTCACAGGCCAGCTGCCCTTCCAGCCTGGGTCCAGCTCTTTCCCCCAGTTCAGCCTTATTGTTTCCAGCAGTCATCTTGGGTGGGGTAGCAGGGGAGAACTCACAACCTGGATTACCTCACTCTCCACCCTTAAATAGTATTTGCATAAGGCGGGAGTCCTTTGTTTCCTAGTTTGACACCCACCCCAGCTTCTCATGGAAAAAGCCCAGCAGCAGAGTGGGGGCTATCCAATTTATTGCGCTGAGTGCAGCATGTATGATTACCTGCCCTGTGGGCAGGTGGCGTATGTGTGCATTCGGTGCAAGGAGCTCCTGGCCCTCAGAGACCGCGTACGGGCTTTGGAGGCCAGAGTGGTGTAACTGGAGGAGCTAAGGGAGGCAGAGAGGTATGTTGATGAGGCTTTCCGGGACACTGTAGAATTGTCCCACCTCCGGTCAGACAGCCCCTGTGTTGTTGAGAAGGATGAAAGACCCAGGGAAGCAGAGCAGTCAACGGGAGCAGAGAGAAACCTTCCCATAGTTGGGACCCTCCTTCCAGATGGTGTTAGGGTATCCTCTCGCACTGAGGCTACCTCTCCAGGGAAGGGAACTCCAGTCACTAGGAAAAAGCAGGTGTTAGTAATGGGAGATTCGAACATTAGAAACATAGATAGCTGGGTTTGTGATGACCGGGAGAACCGTATGGTGACTTGCCTGCCTGGTGTGAAGGTTGCGGATCTCTCAGGGCATCTGGATAGACTTGTGTAGTGCTGGGGAGGAGCCGGTGGTCGTGGCACAAGTAGGTACCAATGACATAGGGAAGGGTAGGAGAGACGTCCTGGAGGCCAAATTTAGGCTGCTAGGGAAGAGGCTGAAATCCAGGACCTTGATGGTGACATTCTCAGAAATGCTCCAAGTTCCACGTGCAGGGCCAGGTAGGCAGGCAGAGCTTCAGAATCTCAATGCGTGGATGAGACGATGGTGTAGAGAGGAGGGGTTTAGATTCATTAGGAATTGGGGAAACTTTAGGGATAGGGGGAGCCTATACAGGAAGGATGGGCTCCACCTAAACCAAAGTGGAACCAGACTGCTGGCACTTAACATTAAAAAGGTTGTAGAGCAGTTTTTAAACTAGGAGACGGGGAAAGCCGACTTCTGCAGAGGAGCATGTGGATCGGACAGAGACTTCTCTTAGAGGAGAGTCTATTGATAGAGATTCTCTAGGTTCTAGTCAGGAGCAGAGGATGGAAAAGGATAATGCAAGGGCCAGATCAGACAAACATTCACATAAAGAGTCGGACACATCAGAAAAGGGCAAACAAACAGTGACAAGTTTTTAAAGTGCTTGTACACAAATGCTAGAAGTCTAAATAGTAAGATGGGTGAACTAGAGTGCCTCGTGATAAAGGAGGATATTGATATAATAGGTATCTCAGAAACCTGGTGGACTGAGGACAATGAATGGGACACAGTCATTACGGGGTACAAAATATATCGGAAGGACAGAACAGATTGTGCGGGGGGGGGGGGGGGGAAGTGGCACTATATGTGAAAGAAAATGTAGAATCAAATGAAGTAAAAATCTTAAGTGAATCCACATGTTCTATAGAATCTCTATGGACAGTAATTTCATGCTCTAATAAGAATATAACTGACCATGACAGTGATAGTGATGATGAAATGCCAAGGGAAATTAGAGAGGCTATGAAAATAAAGAACTCAATAATAGTGGGGGATTTCAATTATCCCCATACTGACTGGGAGCATGTCACCTCAGGACGAAATCACTGCTTCTTGGAGCAGCTGGTATGGGAACCCACAAGGGGAGAGGCAACTCTAAATTTAGTGCTGAGTGGAGCGCAGGAGTTGGTCCAAGAGGTGACTATAACAGGACTGTTTGGAAATAGTGACCATAATGTAATAACATTTTACATCCCTTTGGTGGGAAGAACATCTCAACAGCCCAACACTGTGGCATTTAATTTCAAAAAGGGGAACTATGCAAAAATGAGGGAGTTAGTTAAACAGAAATTAAAAGTGATTAAAGTGATTACAGTGATTAAAGTGAAATCCCTACAAGCTGCATGGGTGCTTTTTAAAGACACCATAATAGAGGCCCAACTTAAATGTATACCCCAAATTAAGAAACACAGTAAAAAAACTAAAAAAGAGCCACCATGGCTTAACAACCATGTAAAAGAAGCAGTGAGAGATAAAGACTTCCTTTAAAAAGTGGAAGTCAAATCCTAGCGAGGTAAATAGAAAGGAGCATAAACACTGCCAAATTAGGTGTAAAAAATATAATAAGAAAAGCCAAAGAGGAGTTTGAAGAACGGCTAGCCAAAAATTCGAAAGGTGGTAATAAAATGTTTTTTAAGTACATCAGAAGCAGGAAGCCTGCTAAACAACCAGTGGGGCCCCTCGATGATTGAGCTAGAAAAGGAGCGCTTAAAGATGATAAAGTCATTGCGGAGAAACTACACGAATTCTTTACTTCAGTCTTCATGGCTGAGGATGTTAGGGAGATTCCCAAACCTGAGCCGGCTTTTGTAGGTGACAAATCTGAGGAACTGTCACAGATTGAAGTGTCACAAGAGAGGTTTTGGAATTAATTGATAAACTTAATATTAACAAGTCACCAGGACCAGATGGCATTTACCCAAGAGTTCTGAAAGAAGTCAAATGTGAAATTGCAGAACTATTAACTAGGGTTTTTAACCTGTCCTTTAAATCGGCTTCTGTGCCCAACAACTGGAAGATAGCTAATGTAATGCCAATATTTTAAAAGGGCTCTAGTGCTTGCAGTGTACCCAGGGGAGATGGAGGCAGGGCCGGCTTTAGGCCGATTCAGCCGATTCGGCTGAATTGGGCCCCGCGCCAAGAGGGCCCCGCGCTGCAGCTATCAACCCCGCCCCCAGCTCACTTCCCCGGCCCCTCCTCCCCTCCCCTGAACGCCCCGCCCCCTCCCCTGCTTCCCGCGAATCAGAGATTCGCGGGAAGTCTGAGACGAAGCAGGGGCGGGCCAGCAGCACGAGGTAAGCTGGGGTGGGGGCGGGAGAAGGGCTCCGGGGAGGCGCGCCCATCCCGCAGGCCCCAGCGGCTCTGGCCCGGCTTGGCTCCAGCCCGGCCCAGTCCCCGCGGCTCGGGGCCCCCCGTCCCCCCCGTGGCTCGGCTTGGGTCCCCCCCCCCCCCAGCGCGGCTTCCGTGGCGCGGCTGGGATTCCCCCCGGCGCGGCTCCCGCGGCGCAGCTCGGGTCCCCCCGTCCCCGGCCCCCCGGTGGCGCGGCTCGGGTCCCCCCGGCCCCCCGGCGGCGCGGTGTGGCTCGGGGCCCCCCCACCCCCGGCACGGCTTCCACGGCGCGGCTGGGACCCCCCGGCACGGCCCCCGCGGCGCGGCTCGGGTCCCCCCCCCTCCCCGGCGCGGCTTCCGCGGCGCAGCGTGGCTCGGGTCCCCCCCCCCCCCCCGGCGCGGCTTCCGCGGCGCGGCTGGGATCCCCCCCCCACCCCCGGCGCGGCTTCCGCGGCGCGGCTGGGATTCCCCCCAGCGCGGCTCCTGTGGCGCGGCTCGGGTCCCCCCGGCCCCGGCCCCCCGGCGGCACGGCGCGGCTCGGGCCCCCCCCCCCACCCCCGGTGCGGCTTCCGCGGCGCGGCTGGGATCCCCCACCCCACCCCCGGCGCGGCTTCCGCGGCGCGGCTGGGATCCCCCACCCCACCCCCGGCGCGGCTTCTGCGGCGCGGCTGGGACCCCCCCCACCCCTGGCGCGGCCCCCGCGGCACGGCTCGGGTCCCCCCGGCCCCCCCGCAGCGCGGTTCGGGTCCCCCCGTCCCCCCCGCGGCGCGGCTCGGGTCCCCCCGGCGGCGCGGCTCGGGTCCTGGGGAATCGGGCCCCGCTCTTGGTAAAGCCGGCCCTGGATGGAGGACAACCCTGAGATCCAGGTACAACCCCAGGCAAGGGTAGGAAGTGGCCCAGGGACAGCTGACTACAATCTGGCTGGGTTGCTGCCTGAGTCTGGGTCAGTGTGTTGTGGTTGGATCCCTGCTGACAGGGGCAGCTCCAGGCACCAGCACAGCAAGTGCGTGCCTGGGGTGGCAAGCCGTGAGGGGCGGCCTGCCGGTCACTGTGAGGGCAGCAATCAGGTAGCCTTCGGCGGCATGCCTGCAGGTCAGCCGATCCCGTGGTTTCGGCGGCAATTCGGCGGTGGGTACGCCGAAGCCGTGTGACCGGCAGATCACCCACAGAAACACCGCCGAATCCGCATGACCGCGGACCGCCCGCAGGCATGCCACAAAAGGCCACCTGACTGCCGTGCTTGGGGCGGCGAAAACATAGAGCCACCCCTGCCTGCTGACCCAGTGGCAGACCACTCTGCCACTGTTAAGGCCCTGGGCTGGGATGTGGTGGAATTGGGTAGGCCTGTGTCCCACTATCCCCTGCCACTCCACCCCTGGGGTGGTAGCTTCCCCACCGTTGGCCAGGAGGCCTGTGTGAGTCTACCGCCCACTGAGCTGGGATGCTAGACTGTTTGCTGGGTGCTCAACCCCTGCCTGAGCCCCCTAGACTGTTTGCTGGGTGCCCTGCCCTGGCTGAGGGCCTGGGCCCCTGAACTACTTGTGGCTACTGTGCCTGAGGGTTAAAGTCTTAGACTGTCTGGTGCCCTGCCCTGGCTGAGGGTCTGGGCCCCTGAACTATTCATGTATCCTGCCGAAGGGTTGGAGCCAGAGACTGCTAATTTCCCCCTTTACTTAGGGCATGGCTAACTTGCAGATGTAGAGCGCTGTGAGTTAAACCAGCCTTCGTAGAGCACAGTAGGGAAAGCGCTACAGTCTGTCCACATTGACAACTTCAAGCGCACTGGCGTGGCCACATTTGCGGCACTTGAAGCGGCATTGGGAGCGGTGCATTATGGGCAGCTATCCCAGCATGCAAGTGACTGCAACGTAGGGTGACCAGATTACCAGTGTAAAATATCGGGACGGGGCGGAGCCAAAAAGGGGGCGGAGCAAAAAAAAAAAGTTTTAAGGGGCCTGGGGCATTAGCAGGCCCCGCGCGCTGCCCTCCCCGCGGAGCCTCCCACCCCCTGGCCCGCCACGGGCATATGCGGGGCAGCGCGGTGGGTCCGGGCGGGGGCAGCGCGGAGTGGGCAGGAGCCGGGTGGGTGGCAGGGGCCGAATCCCCGCTGCTGCCAGGGAGCCCCGCGCCTCTCCCTCCCGCTCGCGGCTGTGGCTCCTTCCCGACGCGACGCGCCCCCCGCTGCCCCGGGCACATGCGGCGCGCGTCCCCCGCGCCTAGTCTCCCTCCCGCCGGGAAGGAGCAGCTGGACGTGCGCCGCATGTGCGTGGGGCAAGCCGGGGGTGCGTCTGGCCGGGAAGGAGCCGCAGCCGCGTGCGGGACGGAGAGGCGTGGGGCTCCCCAGCAGCAGTGGGGATTCGGCCCGTGCCACCCACCCAGCCCCCGCCTGGACCCACCGCGCTGCCCCGGGTGAGGCAGCCCGGGAAGAAGCCCTCTGGCGTGGCGGGGGGGGGGGGGGGCTCACAGCTGAGCCTCCCTGTCTCCCTCCCTTGCCAGGCCCCCTTTACCTGCTCGCCCGCCCGCTGCCCGGGTGCTGGAGCTGACTCACCAGCTCCAGGATCCAGGCACCGCCACCCCCAGTCCCTCCCTCCAGGCTTGCACCGCCATGCTGCAAACCTGGGAGGGAGGAGGAATGCTGGGGAAGAGGCGGGGCCAGGGCGGGGATTTGAGGAGGGAGCCAATGGGGGAAGAAGGGGGGCGGAGCTGGAGCGGGGGGGGGGGGCGAGCGCCAGAGTGGAAGGGAAAATTTCTTCTTTGTCCACTGTCCCGACCAAACATTGGTCGGGACGCGGGACAAAGAAGCAAATATCGGGACAGTCCCGATAAAATCGGGACGTCTGGTCACCCTACTGCAACGTGCTTTTCAAATGGGGGGTGGTGGGGTGGAGTGTGACAGGGAGTGTGTTGTGTGTATGTGGGGGGAGAGAGAGTGGGTTTTTGGGGTGCTGAGAGTGTGTCAGCATGCTGTCTTGTAAGTTCAGACCCCCCCCCTCCCCCCACCCCCTCTCTCTCACTCACTCAAAACAAACAGTAAATGTTTGCTTTTTCTGTGAGCTGATAAGCAGCCGGCTTCTCCGAAACAGGAGCTTTGAAAGGGCATTTCCTCATTCCTGCAGCCGATTTGACAACAATGACAAGAGTGGCTACTTGACTTAAGGGAATTATGGGACGTTTCTGGAGGCTGATCACAGCGCAGTAACGCAACCCCTCATTCACACTGGCGCTGCGGCATTCCAGCGGGGGCACACAAACATTATTCCACTCGCCAAGGTAGAGTACCAGCAGTGCTGTAGCTGCAGAGTCAGAGTGCTCTACGAGCCTTGCCGTGGATGGGGAATGAGCTAGTGCGCCCAGGGCTGCTTTATTGCGCTGTAACTCGCAAGTGTAGCCAAGGCCTTAGACTGTTTCAGGAGCATGTCAGCAGAGGGTTGTGGCCTTCCTCAGACACTGAGAGTGAGGGAGAGCCTCACCCACCTACACGCTTACACTTTGTCTATACCAGGGGTAGGCAACCTATGGGACATGTGCCAAAGGCAGCACGCGAGCTGATTTTCAGTGGCACTCACGCTACCCGGGTCCTGGTCACTGGTTCCGGGGGCTCTGTTGCTGGCCTGGGGTACTGGACGGTGGCCCCCTGCCAGCTGGGGTTCTGTCTGCCGACCCCGCTCAGCCCGCTGCCGGCCCTGGGTCCCAGCCACCGATCCCAGGGGGCTCTGCTGCCGGCCTGGGGTCCTGGCTGCCAGACCGGTGCTCTGCAACCACCCTCAGCTGTGGCACATTGGCCCCAGCCTGGGCAGTGAGGGGTGCAGACAGGGACAAGAGGGGGCGCAGCTCAGCACCTCCACCTTCAAAATTGTTCCAGCGTCACTGTTCTGGGATATTTTTAAGTCCTGATTTGCTGCTTACGTCACTATCATGCCACATGGAACACCGCACTGTGTTTGACGTTGAGATTAGAATGTACATGTGAGAACTGGAATCAGAATTTTCAGACAGATTTCAAGATTTCCAGGGATTTGGCCCAATGATGATGATGGGGGCCCAATCTGAAGCAAATACTCACCAGCAATCACACAACAAAAACACTAACCCAGGAACCTATCCTTGCAACAAAGCCCGATGCCAACTCTGTCCACATATCTATTCAAGTGACACCATCATAGGACCTAATCACATCGGCCACGCCATCAGGGGCTTGTTCACCTGCACATCTACCAATGTGATATATGCCATCATGTGCCGGCAATGTCCCTCTGCCATGTACATTGGCCAAACCGGACAGTCTCTACGCAAAAGAATAAATGGACACAAATCTGACATCAGGAATCATAACATTCAAAAACCAGTAAGAGACTACATCAACCTCTCTGGTCACTGAGTAACAGACTTAAAGGTGGCAATTTTGCAACAGAAAAGCTTCAAAAACAGACTCCAATGAGAAACTGCTGAACTAGAATTAATTTGCAAACTAGATACCATTAACTTGGGCTTGAATAGAGACTGGGAGTGGCTGGGTCACAAATTGAATCTATTTCCCCATGTTAAGTATTCTCACACCTTCTTGTCAACTGTCTGGAATGGGCCATCTTGATTATCACTACAAAAGTTTTTTTTTCTCCTGCTGATAATACCTCGTCTTAATTAGCCTCTTAGAGTTGGTATGGCAACTTCCACCTTTTCATGTTCTCTGTATGTATATATATATCTTCTTACTAGATGTTCTGTTCTATGCATCTGATGAAGTGGGCTGTAGCCCACGAAAGCTTATGCTCAAATAAATTTGTTAGTCTCTAAGGTGCCACAAGTACTCCTGTTCTTTTTAATTACATTGCTTATGCATGTCCACACAATGCTCCTTGTATCGGCAAAGCACGTCCACAGTCGGTGCTTTTGCATCCACAGAGAAAGCATCATGAGTAACTAGCCCACTGTGCAACTCACCACCTTCTGCTGCCGGGAGTGGATCATGGTGAGCACATCCCTATGATCACTATCCCATGATGCAGTTCTTTCTGTCCCATCGTTCCATGGGTTTCTGACTTCATTTTGTGCTGGGGTTTTTTTTTGTGCCCTTCTAAACTGTGTGCCCACCATCTCTGCCTTAAAGCAGGGATCCTGAACTGCTGACCAGTCTGTGGATGAGCCTTATGAACACAACACAGCTGGTCCTGCAGTATTTCGTGAGCTGGGAAGCAGAAACTGCATCTGTGGTGCCTGCCCTGCTGTGTGCAATGGAAAGAAACAATGAAAGATTGCTGCTGGCATTCAGGGAGCAGCTGCACATGGTGGGTGGTTGGTACTGGGCTAGGGAAACAAGCACTGAGTGATGGGATTGCATTGTGATGCATACATGGAATGATGAACAGTGGCTGCAGAACTTTCGGAAGTGCAAAACCATCTTCCTAGAACTGTGTGCAGAGCTTGCCGTTGTTCTGAGATGCAAGGACACCAGAATGAGAGCTGTCCTCACTGTGAAAAAGCGAGTGGCGATTGCTGTGTGGAAACTGGCAAATCCAGACCACTACCAGTTAGTCGTGAATCAGTTTGGAGTTGGAAAGTCCACTGTGGGGGTTGCAGCGATGCAAGTGTGCAGGGCCATTAATTGCCTCCTGCTATGAAGGATTGTGACTCTGGGTAAGGTGCAGGAAATAACTGATGGTTTTGCAGTAATGGGATTCCCGAACTATGGCAGGGCAATAGATGGAACGAATATCCCAATTTTGGCCCTAGATCATCTTGCAACAGAATACATCAACCAAAAGGGCTATTTTCCATAGTCTTGCAGGGGCTGGTGGATCACCGTGGCTGTTTCACTGACATCAATGCGGGTTGGTCAAAGAAAGTTCATGATGCATGCATCTATCAGAACACTGGACTGTACAGAAAGCTGCATGCTGGGACTTTCTTTCCAGACCAGAAGATTCCAGTGGGGATGTGCAAATGCCCATAGTGATCCTGGGAGTCCCCTACCCCTTCCTCATCCTCCTGTGGCTCATGAAGTCTTACACTGGGAACCTAGACAGCAGCAAGGAGTGCTTCAACAACAGGCGCCAAATGACTGTTGAATGTGCCTTTGGCAGATTAATAGGTCACTGTCACTGCCTTTTTGACCTCAATGAGGAAAATATTCCAATGGTCATGGCAGGCTGTGGTGCTCTGAAAAACACTTGTGAAGTGAAGGGTGAAAAGTTTCCCCAGGGGTGGAGCGCTGAGGTGGGTCATCTGGTTGCTGATTTTTGAACAGCCAGATACCAGGGCAATTAGAGTGGCTCAGTGGGAGGCTATTGGAATCAGGGAGGGTCTGAAGGAGCATTTTGATAATGAGCACTGGTAATGCATCTTTATCTGATGCATTTGGTCAGGCAATGTTTACTTGCCGCCTTAAATGACCCTGTAATGCTTGCTTCCTGAGTTTTAATTGTAGTGAGCAAAAGTTCCTGTCTCTAGCCACTGTTCAGCAACTACCATATGCATGACCCAAATAAAGACTCATTTTGTTTCAAATACCAGACTTTAACTAAAGAATAAAACACTCCCCCCCCCAAAAAGGGGGACATGGAAATGAGGAGCAGTCTCTTGGTTTCAAGTATCAGGGGGTAGCCGTGTTAGTCTGTATCTACAAAAACAACAAGGAGTCTGGTGGCACCTTAAAGACTAACAGATTTATTTGGGCATAAGCTTTCGTGAGTAAAAAACCTCACTTCTTCGGATGCATAGTCTCTTGGTTCACGCTCTCACAGCTGTGTATAACGCTGGTTTCATGATGAAAACTGGTCTCTGGGGTGGATTGAAAGGGGTGGGAACAGGTGAGGAATGTGTTGGGGGAGTTTGGGGAAGGCATGGAACAGCATTCGGTATGGGCTGCAGTGGGAGTCATGCACACATGCTTAGACTGCAGCTCTATGAGGGACTTGAGCATCTCTAGCTGTCCCTCCAGTAGCTTTATCATCCACTCCTGCCCATGTCTCCTTTCCAGGCCATCCATCCTGAGTTTTTCATTAATTGTCTCCCTCTATGCTCTTGTTTAGCTATGTGCTGCATCTGTTGATTGCAACACTTCTCTAAACATATCCTCCTGGTTCGCCTCCTTATCTGACAGAAGTGCTCTGCCAGTGTGTAGAGGTTGGTCCTCAAGGACACATCTGCATAAACCAAAGAAACAATGAACTGAGACAGTATTGAGTGCACTCAAAGCCATGAATCACAAAAGTCACATACACCTCTTTCTCACTATCCCTTTGCTAGCATATAGCTAGGTAAGAGTCCCAAATAGGGTGAGAGCGGTGGGGTGGGAGAGCTGGGAAGGGAGGATGGGTAAGAAGAGACAAAGGGTCTGGGTGGTTTGCAAAGAGGGTCACTACGTGCACCTAAGGATGGTATTCTGAATGTTGGCACCCTTTTCCACAGGCTGGGGGTAATTGAACCTGATATCTCACTCCTGAGGTTAACTCAAGATGCAAGGCTGAATCTCCTGCATGCGAGTGGCTTCAGACTGGGTCTGTATGCTGCTCTCCTGGGTGTTGCTTTGGTCTCTGCAGAAGTAATTGCCACTTGGCACGGCAAAGTTTCCTACAGCAATTGTAAATAAGTTTGTGTAATGAAGGAAGGTTGAAGTTGTATTGTCCAGCGCTGGAGGCAACTATGATGAGATTGTCCAGATGAGTTTTCCATTTGTGTGTAATTCATCACTACTTGCTGACAGGGCCGGTGCTACCATTAAGGTGAACTAGGCGGTTGCCTAGGGCGCCAAGATTTGGGGGCGCCAGAAAGCAGTGCCCCTAATTTTTTTTACAGCGTTCCTACACCCCCTCCCTGAGCACGCCATCGCTGCTCCACTTCTCCCGCCTCCCAGGCTTGCGGTGCCAAACAACTGATTGGCGCCGCAAGCCTGGGAGGAGAATTAGAGCGGGGGCGGCATGCTCGGGAAGGAGGCAGAGCAGAAGTGAGCTGGGTTGGGGAGCTGCCGCACGGCTCCCTGGAGGCGGGAGCTGCCACGGGGGGGGGGCCTCAGGGCGCGGGGGGAAGTTGCTGCGGGGGGGCGCCTCAGGGCGGAGGGGGGGGGCGGGGAGCTACCCCAGGGCTGGGGGGCGGGGTGCAAGGTGGAAGTTTCGCCTAGGGCGCGAAACTTCCTTGCACCGGCCCTGCTTGCTGAGTATTTTGCCTTTGTAATAAAGATTTGTTAGACTCATTTTCTGAGTAAGCAAATCTCAATCTAATACCTTCCACAGGAACAAGCTTGCATCCCCATTCCCTGTCATTCTACTCCATCAGCTGAGCACTTCAGTTCTTTTGTGATGAGGTCCATGTGTTCATTCTAACTAATTATGGCAGAGATGGAGCTGGTCCTATTTCCCTTTAAAAAGGACCGTTCACACTGTGACAATTCTGTGGACACTTTCACACTGGGGATTGGATTGGAATGAGAGGCCCCAATGCAAACACCTACACGTGTGCTTAATTTTACTACCCTGAGTAGTCACAGGAGCAAGTTTAAGCATGGCGTAAGTGTTTGCAGGATCAGGGTCATATGGAATGTTTATCTGATAGGCTCCAATTCTGCAAACTGCTGTGCCCACATGCAACCCCATTGTCTTTCCTAGGGTGGTATATAGGCACAGTAGTCTGCATATACAGATCACAATGTCACAGTTGGATTATATTTATTTATTGTAAAATGCTTCGGAGATGAAATGGGCAATATGAACTGTTTGTGGGAAAAAACACCCATTTATGCTCCACACCTATGCCCTACTACTCACCATGATCTGCTGGTGTTATTTAATACCTTATATATTATTCATACATATTCATTCATGTATCCATACATATCATTTTCTTATAAAATAGACCTGGACCTAGGTTTGATCTTCCCCAGAGTTTCGAGTGTCCAGCAGCTGCTTCAATGGTTGGTCCATTCCATTCACCAGGTGCTAAGTTTGGATTTGTACAGTAACTCCTCACTTAAAGTCATCCCGGTTAACGTGTGTGGCTCTGTCTCTGTCTGCCCTGCTGTCTCCCCTCCCTCCATTCGTGCTGCCTTGTAGAGTGTGAGGCTACATTAACAACGTGTTAACCCTGGAGGGCTCAGCTGAGTGCTAATTCATCATTTAGCAGTGAGGCATTCCCTGGGAAATCTTCCACCCTCTGACTCCACCACCTCAACTAAGCTACACAATCATCATTGCTGTGTACAGTATTAAATTGTTTAAAACGTATATGTGTTTAAAACATATATGTTTAAAACTGTGTGTGTGTATATGTATGTATATAGTCTTTTGTCTGGCGAAAAAAATGTCCCTGGAACCTAACCCTCGCTATTTACATTAACTCTTATGGGGCAATTGGATTCGCTTAACATCGTTTTGCTTAAAGTAGCATTTTTCAGGAACATAACTAATGTTAAGCAAGGAGTTACTGTATGTTGATTTCTACACAGTTGAGGGAGTGTGATGGAGTATATGCCCAGCTGAATAATTTGGATCTGGGTCTGAACTTCTTTAGGATATCAGATTCTGACTCCAAGTGGCTGGTTTGGCCTAATCTCCAATTAATATCTACAGCTCTTGGACTAGAAATTGAGCCAGGACCCTGGAGCCCAAGTGCCTGAATTTTGGGCACATTCAGACCCAGAGAGGCACTGTGGCATCCAGCCTCTCTCAAGAGTGTGTGTGGGGATGACTCCCCCCCCATTAGGGAAGTGCCTATCCAGCTGCGGGGCCCGGCTTGGCTCCCGGGCCCATCTCTCCCGCGGTCGCCTCGCTGCCCGGCGCTCTCGGGGGTGGCTCTGACAGTCACACCCGCACTGGGCCGCGGGGGCGACAGGGTGGTTTGGGGCCCCACACGCCGAAGCCTGGCGGGGCAGATGGCGGCCAGCAGAGGGCGCAGCGCGCTGGGTTAGGACTCCGGAGGAAGCTGCAGCCGGACTAGAGGGCGGGGAGGCGGCGGCTGTGGCCTGGTGGTGGCAGGGGGTCCCCGGCCGCTGTGAGGCGCCGCCATGGACCGGTTCGCGTGGGCCAGCGGCCTGCTGGAGATGAACGAGACCCTGGTGATCCAGCAGCGCGGGGTGCGGCTCTACGACGGGGAGGAGAAGGTAAAGGGAGCGCCCGGCTCGGGCCTAACGGCGGCGGAATCCTGACCACCTCCCCCCGGCCTAGCGATCACCACCGGTACCCCGGGGAGGGGCAGCCGGGGCACCCCGCCCAGGAGCCCCCGCCGCTCAGCTGGGCGCCGCTCTGGCGCTGGCTGCGCAGGGCCTCTGGGATGGGCCGAGTCCCCCAGCTGAGTGCCCCGGAGCCAGCCCTGGCCGCCCCAGTGCGTCTCTCTGCCGGTCGGGCTGTCAGCGCCTGCCCCCCTTCCAGCCCCAGCGGCTCAGTGGATGGAGCTGGCGGTACCTGCCCCGCTTTTACAGGCAGGAAGCTAGGTCCTGCCGGGTATTTTTGATGCGAGGGTTGCTTTGTGGTAGACCAGGAACAAACTCCCTCTTCCTTTAGCCTGTAAAGTGCCTAGACGAAATGGAACCACCTGGTGGGTCAGGGAGGGGTTCGGACTGGACACCCAACGTGCTGCTTTAGTTTTTAACTCCTTTCCCTAATCACAGAAATGTAGGGCAGGAAGGGACCCCACGTTAGTCCTCTGTCGCATGCTGCATGTCTGCACTCCCAGCGGGGCAAAAAACCCTGAAACTCCAATAACCTTGTTAGAAACGTAATGATATTCTAGGGCGTTGGTACCATAGGGAAGGGAGGATCCTGCCGGGTTTCCTGGGGGAGAGTTTATACAGCTGAAAAGGAAGTTTGTCCATATCAGTGTTATCCTTTTGTAATAATTCTTTTTGTTGCTTCATCAACTTGGCTCGCTGTGCTACCAGCAAAAACAGGGTGTTCTCAAAATATTTGATTAATCAGGGTGATATATTATGACAATATGTAATGCTTCAAACATCAATGTTTACCCAGCTTGTTTGTTAAATTTGTTGTTAATTTAGTATCTGTTTTTTCTGGTCTAGGTAAAGTTTGATACTGGGGTATTGCTACTTAGCACACACCGACTGATCTGGAGAGATCTGAAAAATCATGTAAGTACCCCATCCGTTCTTGTACATGGGTTGGCTATAAATTCCATAATAAACCATAGGTAACTTTTAGTGATGCGACTGTGCAAGAAAGAACTAATTTTTCCGAGACTAAACTTTTTTCCTCCCTGTGTAAGTGCCTTATGCTCACAACATGGAGAGGCAATATAGTACAGGGGAGTCGCATCTTACGCGGGGGTTAGGTTCTAAAGTCAGCGCGTAAGCCGAAAATCACGTATAGTCAAAATTACCCTTGAAAATCCCTTAAATCGCCCATAAAGTACAGTATACCGTACATGGTTTTGTGTATACAACCCTGTACAGTAATATGTATAAATGTATACAGTAATGTACAGCATATAATAAAGAGTACATATGCAAAATATAATTTTACAGTATTTTTAATTACATAAAAGAGAGAGAGAAACAGAAGAATGAAAGAATAAAAAAGGAAAACAGTAAACCTAACCACTCACCATTCATCCTGGATATTCTTGCTAGTCTACGACGACAGTGATCATGGTGATACGACGACTATGACAATGGTGATGCGATGACGATGAATGATAACGATGATGATTAGTACAGCGCCCGTATAATGAACAATGAGATGATGAAGATGGGCGCTGTACACACTCCAATGACTAGTCTTCCTTTTCCCCTGACAACACTATTGGTGGGGGGTTCGTCAGGGCTTGATGTCGATCCAGGAGATGGAGGTGACGGAGAGCTTGGATGACAGAGAGTGAGTCATAGACGAAGTGGTTAGCTCTGGTTCAGCTCGAGAAGTTGATTGCGTAGGCTCATCTGCTGTTGGTTGTTTTTTTTCTTGAAAAACATAGTGATCAGCAACTGTCGCTGTTGTCTCTTGAGCTGCTCAAACATTTCTTGTTATGGTCTCAAATTGTTCATAATACTGTGTGTGATTTTGAGGCTTCATTCCATAGAGGAATTGTATTCAGAAATTAAATCATTCAAGTGTTTCGCTGCTTGGAACACTTCAGCAAATTTATGAAGCTTCCAACTTGCTGGCTCTTCCTGTTCGTCGTCATCATCTTCGTCTTCTGTAGACAATTTTATCGGTTCCTCTAACTCTTCGTTAGTCAATGTTTCTCTATGGCCCTCAATTAATTCTTCAATTTCTTTCTCAAGGATGTCGACGAAGCCATCTCCGCCCACTTGCCTAGCCACCTGAACAACGCGTGTCACTTCTTTGTCAATGGTCAGGAAATCCTTAAAATCATTCACACATTCTTTCCATAGGTTTTGCCAACATGCATTGTCTGTTTCAGGCTTGATTGCATCCATTGCCTGTTTAATATAAGTGATGCAGTCGGCAATGTTAAAGGACTTCCAACACTCCATCACATTAAGATTGGGATCAGCATCCATAGTGCTACGTATCCATGAGAATATAAGCCTCGTGTATGTGGCCTTGAAACAGCGAATCACGCCTTGGTTGAGAGGTTGGAGGATGGAGGTGGTATTGGGAGGGAGAAAGACGACTTCAGCATTGTTATGCACATACCGGAGTGCCTCAGGGTGGCCAGGAGCATTGTTTACGATCAGCAACGCTTTAAAGTCAATTCCTTTCTCTTCTAGGTACCGCTTGACCTTCGGAATGAAACACTTGTGGAACCAATCCAGAAATAAGGCTGTCGTCACCCAAGCCTTTTTATTTGATTGGTGGAACACAGGCAGGAGATTTTTGTTCTTGCCTTTTAGGGCACGGGGATTTGCAGCCCTGTAGAGTAAGCCTGGCTTTATAAATGCCCATACGCATTGCCACAAAACAACACAATCACATGGTCTTTAGCTGCTTTGAAGCCAGGGGCTTGTCTTTCTGATTTCAAAGTGTAAGTGCGGTTGGGCATTTTTTTCCAGAAGAGCCCAGTCTCGTCAGCATTAAAAACTTGTTCCAGAAGATAGCCCTTTTCTTCTATGATTTTCTTTAATTGTTCGGGGTAGGCTTTTGCTGCCTCTTCATTGGCAGATGCAGCTTCACCAGTAGTCTGCATGTTTTTGAGGTTGAAGCGGTTCCTAAAACCGTTAAGCCAACCTTGGCTGGCTTTGAATTCCTTCTCATCATCAGGCTGTCCCTCTTCAACAGGAGATTTGAACAGCACGTAGGCTAAGAGCCTTTTCTCGCAACGTTTTGCCATTGTCTTCCAGCCATAAGTTTAATGCCTTTTCAATCTTCACTAAAGTCTTATCACGCACCTGGCTCGTCACCTTAGCAGTTATTGGAGCAATTGATGCCACGGCTTGACGAATTTCTCTCTCTCGAATCTTGATGGCACGGATGCTAGATTCATTGCGGCCATATTTACACGCCACGTTGGAGACCGATATACTGTCTCTCAATAAGTCCAACATAGCCAGTTTTTTCTCCAGCACTGGAACAGATCGCTATTTCTTCAGTTGAGCACCAGATGAAGTAGTTGGCTTGCGTATAGGGGCCATTTTGTACGAAAAATACGTATCTTTAAACACTAGAATCACACTCAGCGCGGCGAGATGCTCACACTATGAGAGGCATGCAGGAACTGAGACTGACTGAGGGAACAGCAGATTCACGTCTCCCATCTCATGCTCATTCTGGGGCATACGCTCATTGAGTGGAATGGTGGGTGGAATCGCCTGCACTACTGTATTTAAATTGTTATTTTTCTTTTCTTTTTTTTTTGCCGAGTGCGTATAGTTGAATTTGCGTAAGTTAAATGAGCGTGTGATGCGACTCCACTGTATGATTAACTGGGGTTGGAAATTTTAAGATAATTTACCAACATGTTCATAGCCCACTTAGTAACTTAGCTAGTTGCTCTTCAAATTCTTTCTTGGCCTGTTTTATTATACTTTTATACTTGAATTGCCACAGTTTATGCTCCTTTCTATTTTCCTCATTAGGATTTGACTTCCAGTTGTTAAAGGACACCTTTTTGCCTCTAACCACCTTTTTTTACTCTGATGTTTAGCCATGGTGGCATTTTTTGGTCTCTTTCTGTTTTATTGATTTGCTGTGTACATTTAGTTTGAGCCTCTATTATGGTGTTTTTAATAGGCTCCATGCTGGTTGCAAGCATTTCCCTCTTGTGACTGTTCCTTTTCATTTCTGTTTGACTAGCTTCCTCATTTTTGTGTAGTTCCCCTTTTAGAAGTTGGGTTTCTTTGGTATTTTCCCCCTACAAAAATGTTAAATTCAATTACGTTATGGTCGCTATTATTGAGCGGTTCAGCTGTCTTCACCTCTTAGACCAAATCCTGCATTCCAATTTAGGATTAAATCAAGAATTTCCTCTTCCCTTGTGGGTTTCAGGACAAGCTACTCCAAGATGCAGTCATTTAATGTTTCTAGAAATTTTATATCTGTATCATTTTCTGAGGTGCCATATACCCACCCAGTCAGTATGGGGATAGTTGAAATCTCTCATTATTATTGTGTTTTCTCCCTGAGCATTTCACAATCACCATCCTGGTCAGGTGGTTGGTGGTATATACCTACTGCTATACTCTTATTGCTCAAGCACATTCTGCTTTTCTACAATCAACACTCACGGCTGAAAAAGGGCAGGGATGGGTAGTAAGATTTATTCTCTTCCCCAGCATACAAAGCAAGAGAGAATCTGAGGCTGTGTACTAGAAACTGTTATCCTTGAGACTGATCCCCAATTGTTCAAGTTAGTAGAAATCCACAACTCCTGAAGATCAAAATCAAACAGAAATATCATGATGGAAATCCCTGTCCGAAAAGCCCATTGTCACTGCAAGCATCTTCTTTAACAAAGCCCTAGAAGACAGGATAACAAGAAGTTTTGAGGCCACCAAAAAAAAAATCCTTATTTTGGAGTTGTGACTAGAATTCTGTTGTAAACCATACAGGTTTGCAAGGCTTTGGGTCACAGCCTTGAAATGTCCCTGAGAGCAGGGTATTACCAAGGAGGGGGGTCTTATGCCATAAATTCCTTTCCCATTTCCTTTTTCTCACCTTAAAAAGCATGAGAACAATGGGGGATGGAGCAACAAAACTCCCTAAAACTAGTCAAAATGCTGACAGAAATGAAAATTAAACAGAGCTGATGAAGTCCTGAGTTCTGTTCATGCCCTGTCTCTGTTGTTTCTTTTTTGCATGGTATCAAAGTAATGTTACTTGTAAAATTTATACAAGTATTACTCACAAAAATAACTATGTCAAAAGAACATTATTAAGGTTACAAAGTCAAGCACTCGGTTAGGAAAGCCAGAATTAAGGTTGTCTGTGCAATCATAATTTGACCCCCTTGTGGGTATGCATTATGATAGTCTTTAAATACATGATGACATACTATTTTTTCCACAGTCTCTACTAAGCATCTGCAAACTGTGATTCTTCAAAAGCTTGTAACTTAACTAAGTATGGGTGGATTTTCACAAGGATGGCAAACGGCATATCTCCGACCCAAATTTCAAGTCCCTGTTCCAAAAGATAGGGGTCCTAGAGCTGTTTAAAGGAAAGGTTCCAGAATTTTTTAACATGGGCAAAACAATATATTTTTTCCATAACCTTGTTTTAAGAAACATCTAAACTGTTTTGGCTGAAATTTTTCAAAGTAATTCAACCTGAGGGAGACAGCACAGAACATTTCAGTCCAAATGGTTAAAGTTTGGCAAAATTATAAGCAGAAAACAGGGTCTCATAATGGGAAATGTCAGGCTACTTTAGTAATATCCCCACTGATCATTATTTTTAGATACTGCATCTTCTGTGAAAACAAAACTGTGACAAACAGCAGCAGCGTTTTATAGCTGCTATATGGTCATGTACCATATGTATTTGGTCAGTACAGGAAAACGCTGTGATTTCCAAAATACTAAATACTGAATTCTTCCTAGTTTGGTGCATAGCACTGTTGTTCTAAGCTGGTGTTAATGAGAATGTTGGGCATTAGAAAATAAGTACAAATAAATTCTGTGATCTCAGACTCCCACTGCACCCTTAACCCAGCTGTCTGTCTGTATCGCCTCCTTTTGCTTCTTTATCAGAATATTTTATCAGTGGAGTGTAACCTGCAAGGAGACCTTTACACTTCTAGTCAGTTCAACTGTTTTTGGATTTAGGAAGTTAAAAAATGGGTTCTCTACAAGAAGCAATTGTTACCTTTTGTCATTGTCTTTGCCTACATGATGCCAGCGTGTAAGATCTTTGTAGTTGGGTCCTTGACTTACCTGTATGTGAAGCATCTAATTCTTTTTGACCACTCTACAAATAATAATAAATTTGTATACTACCTAAAATGCCTAGAAACCCAGTGGCTGAGATAAGGACATTGTGTCAGTCCTAAGTCCCTTTCTTGTCTGATTATCTAACAATTGTAACTTCATGTTCACTTTTTAGTTTTCAGTTTAAATTCCTTTTTAAATAGTAGTGTAAGGATAATTTTCTATTGCAACCAGCATAATCTTCTATATGAAATGGCTTTTGGGAGAACCTCCTACAAATATTAGCACTGTTGACTTTTGTTATTTATTAAGAGGACAAAAATGTATTTTTGTTTTGTTTTTTAACAAACCATTCAAGAAAATAGCTTTTAATTTCTAGTTATTTTGTGTTGCTTATTTTAGGAATGCTGCATTGCTATCCCTCTTTCTCAGATTGTCTTCATTGAAGAGCAAGCAGCTGGGATAGGAAAAAGGTAAGGTGTGTGTCTCTATCACTTTGGAAGCTTAGGCACATAGGTTATGTGCCATTCTCAAGATCACACAAGAAGTCTGTGGTAGAGCCCAGGAATGTAACATAGATGTCCTGATTCACAATCTATGAGACCATTCTTCCGCTCTTACAATAAGATACAAGGATCAAATAGGGCAGTGTTTCCCAAACTTGGGACGCCGCTTGTGTAGGGAAAGCCCCTGACAGGCTGGGCCGGTTTCTTTACCTGCCGCGTCCACAAGTCTGGCCGATCGCGGCTCCCACTGGCCGCGGTTCGCTGCTCCAGGCCAATGGGAGCTGCTGGAAGCGGCATGGGCCGAGGGACATACTGACTGCTGTTTTTAGCAGCTCCCACTGGCCTGGAGCAGCGAACCGCGGCCAGTGGGAGCCGCGATCGGCCAGACCTGTGGACGCGGCAGGTAAACAAACCGGCCTGGCCCGCCAGGGGCTTTCCTACACAAGTGGCATCCCAAGTTTGGGAAACACTGAAATAGGGGAGAGGGTCATTATGAAAAATTGTATATGTGTTACTTGATTTGCTAAATAATTACCCTGTAATCAGTGATTAAGTTTGTGATTCAGTCTTCTGCTTCGTAGCAATGAATAATTGGTTTTATCTCACTTAATCAGCAGTGCCGTGGTGATAGGCTAATGTTCAAATTTAGGTCTCAGACCAGGTCTCGTGCTCTGCAAGGCTGGTTGGGGATAGGAACCCAGCAGAGGACCATCCTGCTCAGTTCTCAGCAGATGTAACTTACACCACCATCTAATTGATACTGAAGGAGAGACCAATAACTGGGGCCCTCTCACTTGACAGATAATTAGAGTTGTATGATACGTATGCAATAAGAGAGAAGTTAACACGGAAGGAAAAATAAAGCTTTTATGAAGAAGTTTGTCTGGTCTACATCTGCTTATGTCTGTGTCCTGGATGTTATAAGCAGATCAAATTGCTGCAGCCTGCGGGGAGACATTATCCCAGTAGAACCATACACTGGGGCTTGCGAGATCTCGTGCTAGAGGATGTGACTAAATAAGAGTATTGACAAAATAGATATATTATTAAAGTTGGACAAGAATAATAGCATTATTGTGATGAAGTGAGATGGGCTATTATATTTGTTATAATATGGGTTGTTTTGCTGTTGGGCTTCATTCTAGACCATGTTGCTTTCATGCATATGTTAGCCTAAGATGTTGGTTTTGGATGAATTCATATGCAAATTCTTCTGCTGGCACACATGGTGAGATAGCAACAGAGGGTCCTGTGCCACGGGACCCTCTGTTGCTTTTTACAGATTCAGACTAACACGGCTACCCCTCTGATGGTGAGATAGGTTAAACATAATATCGAGACCTTTTTATTTCCATGAGAAAGGTAGTGTGTTTGGGCAGCAGCTATGAATCACTGTAAAGCCTTTGGGGGTTATGTTGCAGGTTGGAAGCCTTAATCAAAGGTACCACTTGACAGTTTGTAGTTCAATTTATTTTTCAGAAATCTTTGTTTGAACTTCTAATATTTATGCTAGATCACCTTTCTGAGAGTTGATTGTACCTGTGTTTTATTATTAGTGTGGTTTTACATTTTTTTATGGGTTACAGTATTTTTAATATGAAAATTCTAGTATAGAGATAAAATATTCTCTTTTATATTATTCTATTATTAACGTTATTTAACGTACTTGACTTTTATGAAAATCCTGAAGGATTATCTGAGATGTTCTGAATGTAAAATAACCATTAGTTTTCTGGGGGCTTAGGTAATATAGAACTAGATTAAGCTTTTAAACCTGACTTGCACAATTAAGAAATATTATTTTATAAATAAGGGATATATCTTTTTTTCTCCTCCTTGCTCTCTCCCTACACCTTTCCTTAGTGCCAAAATAGTGGTTCATCTTCATCCAGCTCCTTCAAACAAAGAGCCTGGCCCGTTCCAGAGCAGCAAATATTCCTACATCAAACTTTCTTTCAAAGAACATGGTCAGATTGAGGTATGTGTACATACAGTGCAACCATATAGGTGGGTTGTTTTGTCACAAATATTTCTGCTCTCCCTGTATTAGTGATACTATTAAACTTGCAGTATTTGCTGTGGAACTGTGTGTGTAGGAGGCCCTGTTGTCAATTAATAAACCAAGAGTCGGCAACCTTTCAGAAGTGGTGTGCCGAGTCTTCATTTATTCACTCTAATTTAAGGTTTTGCGTGCCAATAATACATTTTAATGTTTTTAGAAGGTCTCTTTCTATAAGTCTATAATATATAACTAAACTATTGTTGTATGTAAAGTAAATAAGGTTTCTAAAATGTTTAAGAAGCTTCATTTAAAATTAAATTAAAATGCAGAGCCCCCCTGACTGGTGGCCAGGACCAGGGCAGTGTGAGCGCTACTGAAAATCAGCTCGTGTGCCACCTTCGGCACCCGTGCCATAGGTTGCCTACCCCTGTAATAAACCATCACAACCAGCTAGCATTAACCCCAACTAAATGAATGGAATTACTCCATTGCAATTCCATCCACATGGCTGGATTAACAAAATCTTATGATAACAGCAAATAACTGTTATCATGAGATTATCTATAATAACTGGATTGCTCAATTTTATTTTTAAAAAATCACCTTTGGACAGATACTGAGCCTGGAAATTTCAGCCTCGTTAAGTGAAAGTTTTGGAACGTTATGAATGTTTGGAAATGTGTTTAGAATGGAAATAAGTAATCATGCACGTTTAACTAACAATTGTTACAGCTACCATTGAAATGTATATGATTGCATGGTTTGTAACATTTTTTATCCTAAAAAATGAAAAGTCCAGCATAAATGTGACGTTACGGCATTTGATATTCAGTGGAATTTGTTTTGTTGATCACTGATGTTAAAAATACTCAAAAATATTCTACAAAACTTAGATTGACTTTTTTTAAACATATGCAGTTCTATAGACGGTTGTCGGAAGAAATGACACAGAGGAGATGGGAGAACATGCCTGTGTCTCAGACCATTCAAATTAACAGAGGTCCACAGGTACTTATTAAATCCTTGATACTCTCTTCTGTATGTTAGACTTAGGTTCAGATCTCCAGTCTATTGTGTCCATTTTGTGCTGTCAACATAGCCATCACCTACATCAGCTCCCCCCCCACCTCTGGCATTCTGAGGTCAGAAAGGGGGCATGGCAGAGTGGAACTCCACCATGGCTGCTTTTCCACTGGCATAAACTGGAGCTGTTCTCTTGCAGTTCTCCCTTGTGCTGGGGCTGAGTAGCTGGGTGTCCTCACTGCATCTGAGAAGAGCTCCAACACAATTGGGAACCTGCCCCTTAGATTATGTAGTTAAATGCATTCAAAATAGAGTTAATGGTATTCTTGGAATGGCACAGAAGCGAGGAAATTCTAATTTATGAGTGAGTATGGTGTTTGGTTTGATGTGCCATTTGTAGTCTTTTAATTATGCCTAGGTATTGAAACTCATGATGTAAAATAAGCACATTCTGTGTAGAAACTTCTACAATATGAGACACACAAGGAAGATGAAGGATGGAGTTTCAGCCTTAATTTTACCCTTTCTTGGTTTTGTGGGTTCTAGACTCTTGACATTGCTTTAATATAGTTGTTTGGAGCCTGTGTGCGTCATCTGTGTGAGTAGCTATGATTTAAATGGACAGTTTTGATTATTGGGAATATCTTCAAGATGTGTGCCTATTAGATTGCTTTCCTTCATCTGTTTCTGTATTTTGAAATTATAAACTCTTTGGGAATATCTGTATTTGGAAACTGCTGGTGACATTTTGGGTACAGCCATCATATAAATGAGTTACAGCAGGGAGGATGGTGCTGTTGTCAAAGGTGACAGAGAATAGGAGGGGACAGAGAGTTGAATTTGGCAATGTTAAGTTTAAGTTGCCCATGAGACATCTATGAGAAGATGTTGAGACTGGCTGAAATACAGATTGGATGGAAATAGGTCAGGAATGGAAAGGTAGATTTGCACATATTTATTTAAAGGTGGTAGTTGAAGCCACGTGTGCAGCTGAGATTGCCCAAAGAAAAGATGTAGACCAAGAAAAGGAGGGGATCAAGGACTGAGACTTCTGGGACACAGAGAGTTGGAGAATCTAAAAGAATGAGCAGAGAGATGGTGAGAGAACCAGGAGAGGATGGAAACTCAAGGGTTTGCAAGGTTTTAAGAAAAGTACTATTGAGTATCAAAATCAATGGGGAGGACAAGGAGAATGAGGGTGGAGTTAGAGACCTGGAGGCTAGGCCAGGAAGAGGCTGATAAATTTCATATGACTCTCCAATTTAGTAAAAGGATATCACCCCATATGTTGCATGTATGTGTCACATACTATTTGTATGACGCAATATCAATAAATGCGGTGAATGTTCTACCTCGTACCCTTCTAAATCTCCCCTCAGGGAAACCTATTCAGACTGTGATGGAGCAATGGGGAGAACAACTTCCTAAGTCCAGGATCCTCACTGAAAATGCTCTACCTCTAGGCTTGCTCCAGTTAGACTAGGGAAGCGTCAGTTTGAGCATCCCAGCTTATCTCTACTGTCTGTCTATCATACAAGAGATGCTATGTTCTATATCATTATACTAACAGTTTAAATAGCGTGTTTGTCATGTAGTATTCTGTAGCAAATCTATATTCAGTGTATTTTTATTATTTGTAAAAAGTTGTTATAGATAAATTATGACCTTGATTTAAGGAATGTTATTCAGGAAATTAGATGTATTGTAGATCATTAACAATCATTACATTTTACTTAGTTCTTTGTGGGACATTTTCCTCTGTTGTAAATATAAACTCTTTCACAGGGAGGTGAGAGAACTCTTAACATTTCCTTCCTTTTCTTTTCTTTCAACTATTTTCTTTTGCAGGCAGGAAGAATAAGGGCTGTAGGAATTGTAGGTATTGAGAGGAAATTAGAAGAGAAGAGAAAAGAGACTGACAAAAACATTTCTGAGGTAAATACTGCTCAAGTTTCAAGGTCAGCCACCTGCATTCTCTCAGATTTTTTCTTCTAGATGCAGCGGGGTACTGTTTCATTGTAGAGAGTTTTAAAATTCTGAACCGATTACACGTGTGTAACTTACAGTTATGTCTGTTTAACTGGCTTATCCCAGGTGTTTAAGAATATTTCATTTAAATGCTCCCTTTCAAGAAGTCCATTCATTGGCACCAAATGCTTTCTGGGTTTATGGATTTCAATACAGTTGAAAGGCAAAGTTCAATGGCCTTTCATCGGGGGAAACAGAACAAAGAGCCTTCTACAGAAAGGGACCAGTCCAATAAGACTATTCTCTTAGCAGGTCTAATTATGGATCAGTTGAAGATTAGATATTCATTTACCAGGTGTATTGTTCAAAGGGGTTTTATATATGTAAATAATTATTACACAGTAAATGTATCTAACAGAAATTCATATTTTTAAATTTTAATTTGAGTTTATAATTATGCATGGCAAAGTGTTCAATAATCAGATGTCACAGTAATTTCTGCAAAAATATTGGCCAAAGAGAAAACAACCGCTTCTCCCCAAAACAGTTCCATTGTTGAATTTGAGATATTACATGTACAACAGAAGCTTATTCCTCCCCTCCCCACCTCATTCTCTTCCTCTTCTTAAAATCCTTTCAACCAGTGTTTCTTAACCTTTTTGATACAGAGACTGGCTTGCTGCCTTCCTCAACTGTGTCAGGGAGATCTCAGGGACTGGCACTGGTCCACAGACCAGTAGCTGAGAAACACTGCTTTTGACACTATATCTAATGGAGCAATCCTGAGATTGCAAATAAAGAGAAGATTATACTGGTTTTGTCACAGTAATAGAGATGGATTTGAAATATCAAGAAGTCCTCATAAATTAACTATAACAGATTCATTCAGATGGCAACTGTTTGTATCACAACATTGCAAAATAAAAAAAAGACCTCACAGATCCAGTTTACAGGAAATTTGTACCTGCTTTGTGAACACTTTTACTGTGATCTTTCAATTATTACTAGCATTAAAGGTTTTTATTGTTTGCTCTGTTTTTCCGCCTATTTATGAAGCAGGTAATGAATGAAGTTACTTGTGTATATAATTCAAAAGGTATTGTCTGGTTATTTTTTCCTCACTGACTTTGTCAGAGAGTAAAAGAAATCCATTTGTGTGAGTTGTATGAGCAAAGGAAAAACGTGATTTGTGAAATCCTGCCTTCCCCCAGCTTTAAATGTTATAAATGACTTAATTTCAAAAGTGGTGCCCTGGGTTCCACGAAAAGGTTTCCTGCATCTGCTGTTCGCTGCTGATAAGAATCCAGTTCTTTAGCCTTTTGTTTATCTGAGGAAGTTCCTGTTAGGTGTGTGCACATTCCCCTTTGTTTCCAGGCCTGCCCTGAGTGAATCGGTCAGAGGAGAAACTATACACAACATGCTATTTATTTAGCTAAGTCAAGGATTTTTTTTTTAATGGGTGATGTTTTCATGCATGTTGTTGAGATTGGAGTTAAACCAGTAAAAGCCTGGATAAAAGCTTTTTGTTTGTTGATATTAAAATTCAATATGGTAGAAGCTCCTTAATTCATGCTAGTGCCTGAGAGACACATTACGAATTTACTGAATTTGGCAAATTATCAAGTATGTCAACAAATACCTTTAAAAGAAAAGACACTGTATCACAAATATCTGTGCTCTGACAATGGTAATTCATTATTCTATGGGAATATATTATAATTGCTTTAACACTCCATATTAAATTTTTGCCAAGATGTCTGGGGAGTGATTGTCATTTGACTACAGTAACTCCCCACTTAACGTCCTCTCGCTTAACATTGTTTCGATCTTATGTCCCTGCTCAATTACAGAACATGCTCCATTTAAAGTTGTGCAATGCTTCGCTATAACGTTGTTTGGCTGCCTGCTTTATCCACAGCTGGCAGCCCCCCATCAGCTCCCCTACGCCCCCCGCACAGCGCCTACCGGCAGACCCCGCAGATCAGCACCTTCCCCCGCCTCCTGCCCGCGGCAATCAGCTGGCTTGTAGCGTTCAGGAGGGAGAGGGGAGGAGCGAGGACTCGGCACGCAGGCTCCCCCTCCCTCGCCTGCCCCCTGAATGTCACAAGCCAGCTGATTGCCGCGGGCAGGAGGGAGGGGGGAGGAGCGAGGATGCGGCGCACATCCCCCCTCCCTCCTCTGCCTCCTGCCCGTGGCAATCAGCTGGCTTGCGGTGTTCAGGAGGGAGGGGAGGGAGGGGGAACCTGCGCGCCGTGATTGCCGCGGGCAGGAGGCAGGGGAGGGAGGGGTAGGAGCGAGGACGCGGCATGCGGAGTAAAGGGGGGGAGGGAAAAAGAGGCGGGTTAAGAGTGGGGGTTTGGGGGAAGGGGTGGCATGGGTGGGCTGAGGATTGAGCCCCCCACCCCTGATGCTTGCAGAGTAGGAGAAGCTGCCGCTGCTGCTGCGCAATGTGCTTCTCCTAGCCTACAGCACCTTCAGCCTCCTTGCCTGCCTCATTGTCTCCAGTGTCAGTGGGCTGTGCCTGTGTGGGGTAAGGCAGGGGCACCTCCCAACTATAGTACTGTACTGTATGGCAAAAAAAAATGTCCCTGGAACCTAACCTCCCCATTTACAGTCATTCTGATGGGGAAACTGGTTTCACTGAAAGTCGCATTTTTCAGGAACATAACTACAACGTTAAGTGAGGAATTATTGTATGTGGACTAGCAAGAGACAAGCTGGGTGAGGTAATATCTTTTATTGGACCAACTTCTGTTGGTGAAAAAGACAAGCTTTTGAGTTACACACAGAACTCTTCTTCAGGATTATCAAGAGTCTACTGCGTAGATCTTTAAATTAAATAGAAGCCATGCTTTTGTTACCTTCAGATTAGACTATTAAATCGTTGATAGCTTGGGACCATAGGCTCGCTACATTTGCGGTCTGTAGAGGTGTTCTAGCTGGGTTGCCCTCTTTATAAAAGGGAGGTGCTGCCCTCACGGATCTAGCTGTGATGGTTCTAGGGTTCTGGGACTCCCCACATGCATTCACACACACACTTGGTCCAAAATAATCTAAATTAGTGACCACCTGGACACATTGCAAAAGCCATTTATTAAAGAGATTTTGAAGGAGGGTTGAGGGTATGTCCCTGAGAGGATAAAAGTGCCTTTCTGTGGCATTGATATATTGACAGGCTAAATTCACTTTTTCATGTGTATGTTATGCTGCTGGGTGGTCATTGTTATGTAATTGTAAGTCTGCTTACTTGTTAACACACTGAGAGCATTTGTTTGTTTTTTATTGTTGAAATAAAATATGAAAAAAGTGAAAGGCTTATCTAGTGTTATGTGCTCCATATAGCAATTTTTATATTTGAAAACGTCACAGCTTTATTAAAGTAACTTGTATTTTAAAAATCCTGAAATAAATCATTGTCCTGTGATGGAAATCCAAAATTTTACATGGTTTTTGTGGAAAAGTTCCATAAAAGTTCATTGTAGTAAAAATCTGATACTTTATAGAAATATTTTAATTTCCCCTTGCTTTTATCAGATCTAGCAAGTACAGCTTATATCACAGGTACCTTTTATCTAATAATCCATCTCATAAGCCTGATTTCAAACAAGCCTTAATTGGGATCTTGTTTTGTGTCAGCATAATTTAGCTCAGTTAGACATCTATGTTCCTAATTGCTTCTGAGAATCAAGTATTTAGATGCATAAATTTTCCCCACAAATAATTTTCAAAGCTTTATGTCTCGTCAATTCAGAGTGGTGTGAAACGAACCTAGCAATCCATCTCCCTTGTTATTTCCAAATAAAGTGTGATCTTGCCTGCTATCTTAGCAACGCCTACTGATAAAGGCAGAATTGTGATGTCACTATGAGCATTTCCACAGTTGTACTGTGGGCTCTCCACTGGCCAAAATTAGATTATTGGTGTGTGTGTGTATGTATATAGGTATGAATAAAAAAATACACCTCATGTTTTTAGGAAGAAGGGGTAAACTTGATTAATTTAATTTATTTCAACTCTCAGTACTTTATCTCCCAGCTCTGTTATTTACATTTTGTAAATCAGTATTAAGTAGAAATTAGTATGTGTGTTCCATGCAGGAAACCATAGAATTGTTTTACTTTCCTGTATACTTTCTGTTGTCCTTTTCTTGTCTGATTTTCATTATAAGCTCTCTGGGAAGGAAAAGTGCCTGTTTGTAAATCAGAGCATGAATTTCAAACTCTAAACAGTTTGAAATGAAAACGTGCTGGTCTAAAGCATTAGGTGCCCTAATATTGTTCAGAATTCTTAGAGTTTGGGAAGATCATTGGAAAAATTACTTCTTTAAATCATTTAATTTCTTTAGGCAGACTATATTATAATGTCAATTTTTCATTTTAGGCTTTTGAAGATCTCAGCAAGTTAATGGAAAAGGTATGGGATGTGACATTTACCAGCACATCTATCTACATTTATACCAGTTATCTAACTTTTAACCAACATGTCTGAATACACTGCTGAAATTTGACATATTTGTGTGTGTTTTGGTAGGCTAAGGAAATGGTGGAGTTATCCAAATCAATAGCTAACAAAATTAAAGAAAAACAAGGTGACATCACGGAAGATGAGGTAAATATGCTTTCTTTCTAGATTTGACGAAAAGGTATTTTGTGAAATATCACTGTGTAAACTAAACAGCTATTGTGGTGATATTCATAATGTAAGTAAATAATATTTTACTAATGTCCCGTTGTTTCTTAACTTTTATTTAATGAAAAGCTTTCTTTATACAATATATCCGAGCAGTGGGGAGAGAAGACAGTCCGTCCATCTGAATCCTTGTTTCAAAGATAACTAGTATGAAGTGATTACAGGATGTGCATGTCTCTTCCCCACTTAGTTTACTTTAAAAGGGGTCAGAAATGCTGGCTCTATTAACTAGAAGACGACAATTTTCTCGTTTTCTTTTGGAGATTTCAGTGTCCCTTATAAATTTCTGAAGACTTGTGTTCAGCTTGCCACCATTTTGATAAATTTATATTCTGCCCAATAGTTGGCATTGTGTTTTTTCAAATCTCCCAAAAGGCATTGAAGTCTACTATTAAAAATAAAAGTGTAAAAGCTTTTTTTAAAAATAGAACTGTGAAATGACTGATGCAACTTACTTTTCTTTTTATGTAGACTATCAGGTTTAAGTCTTATCTGTTGAGCATGGGTATAGCTAACCCAGTTACCAGGGAAACGCATGGATCTGGCACACATTACCATATGCAACTGGCAAAACAACTAGCTGGAATACTACAGGCACCACTAGAGGTAAAGCACCTGAGATGCTCTTTTTGTGCATGTACATGAGTTTTTAATGCAATGCATTTCAGTATCATGGACCTTGACAATGTCTCTTTTCAAGATCTAAGACTTCAGTAATGCAACCTCCAATTCAGCTTTTAGAGGAGTCATCATTTTGCCTTTTAAGAACATTTATTCTCTTTCTCAGCAGAAATATCTAAAAGGAATTATGGGAATTTATATTTGCAGTAATGATTTCTCATCTTCCACATATCAGAGTTTGTGTGATAGTTCTTCATAAGTCTGAATTAGCAGTCTCTTTTCCTTGCGACTGTGGCTACAGAATTTACCCCTTGCCACAGAATTGTGCTTCTGAATCTAAGCTATTATTTTAAAAAATATGTTTCTGATCTATATGGTTGCAATGCTAACTTTGAATAAATGAATAATCCATAAACCAATAAAAGTTGTCTTCCTTGACTCAAAAGTATGAGCAGCCCCATTAAGCACAATGGATTGCTAACTCTGAAACCTACAAATAACAGTTTCAATGTAAACTTCATATATATCACTGCTATAATGCTGGCTACTATACAGATTTTATTATCAGATTTTCTATTTAATTCAATAAAATTTCAGTTTTTAATGTATGTGAAGCTTGCCTCTTTGAAAAAGAATGTGCACATTCAATATGTATGTGAAACTCACATACTATCTCTTTAGATTTTTTTACCTTACATTATGACCCTGTAAGTTCAAAAACCAGAAGCTTGATAAATTGGTTAATAGATTTAATATAATGAAATTCCATGTACTTTTACTCTAACGTGTATTTTAACCTTGAAATAATTCACAATTCTTGAATTTTAGAATTCGTATTCTGCTATTTGAAATTATTAAAGAAAATTACAGTTTGAACACTGACCTATATTTTAGATATCATTGGTCTTGTCTGTGTAGGTTTTTAAATAAAGCTCATAGTTTATCTTTTCTGCTTTAATATGTCACGTGTTGCTTAAAACTTTCATCCATCCAAATGTTTTATTATATGCAAAATAGTGTGCTCTGTGTTCTAGGTTAATACTATTTCACTTATTGGCCTCATGTTTCCACAGGAACGAGGGGGAATAATGTCACTTACAGAGGTGTATTGTCTGGTAAACCGGGCTCGGGGATTGGAGGTAAGGGACTGATTCTGTGGTATTCTTTGACAAAATCTGCTTGAGAAGGTACTTTAAAGAAAGAAGTGTCAAACAAATCTTTAACTGTCCACCACATGCAGTCCAACTCCTTAAAATGATGGATGAATTGCTGTTCTTGTAATGGAAAATGGAGCTTTTGGGGGGGGTGGAGGGCTGGGAGGGGAGGTTCTCCCTTCCCTTCCCTTCCCTTCCCTTCCCTTCCCTTCCCTTCCCCCGTTAATATTTAATCTTTGGCCATCTTCCATAGTATGTCATTCTGATGTGCCACTCCTGTAGTACCAATAAAGGAGGATGAGAGCTAGCATAAGAAAATGAAACATACAAAAACAGGCAAAATAACAGGAGGGACAGACACAGAAATAATACAAGGGGGTGGGGGGACCAGTAATCAAATAAATTACCTGAAGAGAGAAGTCATGAACAGAGTAATGTAGAGAAGAATAAGAAGAGAACAGAAAATGGAGTGTAAGGGTGAGAGAAGGCTGCAGGACATGGGGTGGGGGGGAGGGAAAGATGAAAGGCGAAAATGCAATCGTGCACTACATCGTTGCTTGTTCTGTTATTTTTTTCATCTGTAGTTGTCTGTTTTGCTTCTGTGTGTGATACTGTGTATTTAACATGTAAAATGTGAGTAAATATGTTCTTGTTTTTAAATAGTTGCTCTCTCCAGAAGATTTAGTAAATGCTTGTAAGATGCTAGTGGCACTGAAATTACCCCTAAGGTAAGAGTCCTTCATGTGCATTTCTAAATAAATTGTCAACTGTGGACCCTTGAGTCCCTTGCACAGACACAGTCTTGTGAAATGCCTTACCTTCCAAAATCCATTTTAATGTAAAATGTGAACCTATTTCTGTGTGTTACTTAATCTTCTAAGAGGTCAGTCAGTATTCATTCAATTTCCTATGTAATTTCCTTTAAGTTCATAAATATCACTTGTCTGTTGATCCAACTTACAAGGACCCTCTTGCTGTACTTTGTGAGCACCTTGTACTCTTTAATATATGTTTATCCTCATAACACCCCTGTGAGATAGGTAAGGATTGCCTCCATTTTAGGAATGAGGAACTGAGGCACTGAGAAACTAAGTTATTTGCCCAAAGTCACACAGATAATGAGGAGGGAATTGAACCCAGATTTCTGATGTCCCAGGGTTGCACCCTACCTATTGTACCATCCTTCCTTTCCACAGATGTGACCTTCAGAAATAGTTTCACAGGGTCTTTCTTCAGGTGCAGTTAATAACACTAACACATACATATGTCCACCATTGTTTTACAGCATGAACAGAACTTACGTTTCATGCAAAACTAAATTATGTGATCCCTAAAAAATACAATTTAAGTTCCTGGGGTTTTATCTGCCAAACGTATATTTTCAGGATGTGAAAATAAAACCACTGTGGTGCATTGCTAATATCTTTGTTCACTTTGTTCAGTTAATTATTCTTCTGTTTTCATTTGTGAAGATTCAGCAGTTGATTTTTATGTTGTTCAGTTTCGTTTTTTCAATTTTTTTCTTTTAGTTATTACAATAGATTGGTTGACATGTTATCACGTTAGATGTATGAAACTCAGAGACTGCTAAAATACACACGTTTTTCCGTTGTTGATTTGCAGATTTGGGTTTTTTTGGTCTTTTCCCTTTGATTTTTAGGCTTCGTCTATTTGACAGCGGTGTAATGGTGATTGAGCTCCAGTCCCACAATGAAGAGGAAATGGTGGCTTCTGCTTTAGAGACAGTATGTGAACTTCATTTCCTCCAGTAATCTGTCTGTAGGGAAACTTAAACACATTAGGTGTAAAACTTGAGGTACAGGATTTCCTTTTGAGCTTTTGAAATACAAAATTTTCCACTTCCAAAATCCTAAAACAATATTTTGTACTTAGCATTTTTCATCTTCAGAGAGCTGTACACACATTCATCTTAGGGCAGGTCTACACTACCACTTAAGTCACTCTAACTTACATCGCTTAGGGATGTGAAAAACCCCGCATGTCCGTCCTGTCCCGTCCCGTCGTGTCCTCTTTCACACCCTCCGCCAACACACACACTCACTCACTCACTCACTCACACTCTCTCCCTCTCTCTCTCTCTTTTCCCCCTCCCCCCTCCCCCCAGGCCAGGCAGAGAAGTCTTGTGCTGTCCACACCAGCGCTAGCAGGAGATGCTCTACCACTAATATAGCTTCCGCTTCTCGCCAAGGTGGAGTAATTATGTCGACAGAAGAGTGCTCTCCCGTCGGCAGAGCATGTCTACACCAGACATGCTGCGCTGATGTAGTGCTGTAGTATAGACCTGCTCTAGATCACTGTTCACTCCTCAAGGAATAAATCTCTCTTAGAGCTCTTGTCAGACTTCATTACCTTAAAGTCCTTCCCCAATTCTTTTGCATAGTAGGAAGAGTTTATTTGATGGCATGGTATTTGGCCCATACATTAACTAACTAAATTGGGCTTCTGACTGTGTTTGGTTTGATTGAAAGCAGATATTAAATGTAGGTATGGAATGTGTGCTTGTTTTTGCTTTTATACGGTAACAGAACATAGTATGTGCAATATATATTTTACATTGAGTTTGTTACTTTGAGGAGACTGCCTGTGTTAGAGGGTACTGCATAGAGGTAGCTTTGATTCATTAAAAAGGGGTAGTAGAGCACAATATAGTTAGCCGATACTGGTTCTGATCCATTTTGATACCTGAAATGCTGTTACTGCCACATCATCTGCTGTGTTTCCCTTGCATGTTATAGAACATAGCACACACTCTTAATTTTCACAAGCTCAGAAGGCTACATGTCAGTGTTTCCAAAAGAAAATAGTCCTGTCAAATTAGAAAATTTAGTACTACCAGATGCACCTTTGCTCTTGAGACTTGACATGGACTCCTCAGAAAATGTATATAAAACTAAATGTGCAGAACTATGTTCCTTCATTAAAAGGGACACTTTTAAACATCAAATACTTTCTCAAAACAAATGCCATAGCTATAATGCAAATAACACCTTTGATTATTAAGACTGAAATATTTAAATTCTGATTTCTTTTAGGACATTTCATGCATTTTTGTTAATTTTCTGCATTTCTTTCAAGAAAATAGACTCATTGGTTCTCCTTTTGTTTTTAGTCAATTTTATGGTGATGATGTATTAATTTGTTGTCTTCAGCAAGTGTGCTCAGCATTGTAAAAAAAACACAGTCTCTTCTTCAGGCAGCTTTAAGCAGACACATGGACATTATAAATAAGGTCAGACACACAGTGGAGAAGGTGGATTTATCACAAAGTGGTGTCGTTTTTTGACATAACACTAGGCTTCATAGACAAATGTGCTGTGAGGAACGGACTTGAATTAAGAAAGATGGATGTCTTCCAAGAAAAGGAATCCTCAGGGATATAGGCGTTGAAGAAGAGACAAGTGGGATAAGATTGCAAAAGGAACAAGAGTGAGGTATGAGTGGGGCGGGGGGAAGGTGATAAGGGGGAAAGGAGGTAGAAACGATATTGGAAATTAGTTAGGAGCACACTTGTGTATAGCTTTCCAAGTGCAGTAAGATACAGTAAGATTGGTTTCTGAGGGAAGATGAGAGGAAGCCAGTGTGGGGTTTGAAATGGGCATGGAATGGTTTGAGTGGCAGGTGAGGTAGGAGAATCAAAGGGGTCAACAACATAGAAGCTGAATCATTTGGGATTGATGGTTGGGAAGGAAAATTATAATGACCCAGGGGTCATAGTAAGTTGTGCAATCTACTCAGTATGCTCTGTGTTTCACCCCTAGGTTTCAATGGTTTAGCTTTACCACATCTAAATATAGGGCCTACTTTGATATGAGAGTCTGTAAAGGATAACCAACATAATTAGAAATTGCAATGGATAATGCAGAATAAATCCCTCATAATTTGAGGGTCGCAGGAGAAGGCATGTATGTGTGGGTGTGGAAGGCTGCTTGAACCTACAATAATGGAGAAATATAAGGACAATTCATTTGCATGAAAACCTGGCTTCTCTTGGGCCTGCCAAAGTCCTGAGACCTAATGGAATGCTGGTTTTCACAAGTTAGTACCAGCAGTGGACTTTCTGAATTAATTAATCCCAATTCCCCACCTCCTTCTGGGTGACTTCAGCTTCTAAACTGAAGACCCTCCAACTTTGATGCCTTTCATTTCCTTTTCCAAACTTCATTGTTTACAAAATCACTTAGGGAAGACTTAGTGTGACTGTGCTTTATAACTATTGATTGCACAAGTATATTGCTATTTATGGGCTATTTTTTCCCTACCCACTTCTCCCATGTTATCTTTACACGTACATGTACACACACACACACACACAAGAGACACACGGTTTCATTTGTTTGACTAGTTCCTATCCTTTTCTGCGTTCTTCCTTTTTCATACTTAGCACACTTCCGGAACGCTAGATAGTGTATTGGACGAAAATTGCTTATTTTTTGTTTTTTAAACAAAAATGCAGATAAAGCAGTAGTCTTCACTAGGTATTTGTTACCAATTTGTAACAGTTAACCCTCTGAACTGAGACTGAACTAAAATAATGGAGAAAATTCTTTCATTCTGTAGTAGAAAGGAAAAGATCAACACTATTTTAATGCCATGCTTTTCTCTCTGATAGGTATCTGAAAAGGGTTCTCTTACAGCCGAAGAGTTTGCCAAGCTTGTGGGGATGTCTGTTCTTTTAGCCAAAGAGAGGTAACTATGATAATTTTTAATAACTCCTTGATTATCATTTTGCTCTTACCAAATATTACAAATGTTCTTTCTCTTTCTTCAGGCTGCTTCTAGCTGAAAAGATGGACCATCTTTGCAGAGATGATTCAGTGGAAGGCTTGAGATTCTATCCAAACTTATTTATGACACAAAGTTAACGATATTGTAGTTCATGCATGTTTATCATGTAATGGTTGAACACAAGAGAGCAGAAGGGGGAGCCCTTCGAATGACAGATTTTAAGATTTTGCTTTGTTAATCAAGACAGTGGTGAATATTGTGATGAAAAAGCTTTTTCAGCTATTTCAAATGCTGAGTGGTCCTATTTGGAATGGAGAGGAATGTTACAGAAAGTAACAGGAATCATGGAGTCAAAATCATCTGATCTCAAATTGGCAAGCTAACATACACGTACTCAGCGTAAGTTTTACGCTATAGTCCATTTATCTTTTTACTTCAGGAGAAGTGAGATGATTTCACAAGAGTTAAAGTGGAGGAAATATCCTTTGTGGTCTGTTTGCAAAGGCAGACAGAACATAGAACACTGTCATTTACTGCATACAGATGATAGCAAGGAAATAGAAGTGTGTACATGCCAAAGCAAGCTTCTTCTCCGTACTCTCCAACTTCAGTATATTTTGTGTGTCTGTGAGTTCAGATCAGAGACATATATCCATAGGGATGAGAAATGTGACATGGTTTATGAATGTTGAGGTCTGAGGAACAAATCAATATTGAATACTCTCTTTTCCCAGGAACTATAAAAAATTTTCCTAGCAAGGATCCCAAATTTTGAGAGTCGAAGCCCAGGGAATTCTTTATAGATATAAATGACCTGCCTTAATAGAGACTAACCTATGTTATGAAAATCTGGAAAACATAGTGTTTAATGTGTCATGTCTAATGCTAAATAGACAAGAAGTATTGTGAGTGCAGAGTTCCTCCTTTCTTTGCTCTCCCTCCCCAAAAAAGCTTCATTATGTTGCTGTTTGTGTGTGCTTTTGCCAACTCCTTTAGATAGTGTTGAGGGAAATCAATTATTCTGTCACTGCATCCTGTCCAGCAGCATAATGACCTGTTTTTCCTTTTGCACTTCTAAAGAAAAGTCATTGATCAAAGCTGCCTACCGTGTGTCTGTCTTGGAGAGACGGTTTGTTAACTTGCATATCCTTAGTCTGCAGAAACCAGTTTTTAATATTAAAAGGAGGAACAGAAAAACCCTCATGTTTAACAGTCAAGAGGTATAAATCCTTTGGTTTTACCTATGCTGTGGATTTACAGAATTCAGTTACACAGCCCTAACTTTCTGTAACCCCTGTGGATTTGTATATTAGTTATATGTTTTAGAAGAGCTAAAGTTACATGGACAATGGTAAGTGGTGTCAGAGGCCCACATGACTTAAGCTTCCCACATAACGAGTTATGATATATTATTGCAGAATTCAGTTCAAAGTTTGGATGAACACCACATTGATGTAGCTTTGAATTAAAGATATGGCAGTAATAATCAGATGGAAGAGAGAGGTTCTTTTAATTGTCTGAAAATATTTCTAGAAATCTTACAATATCACCACAGCTTGGTCAAGGTTGAAGGGCTGCTCAGGCTCATGTTTTTGATAGAGGTATGAAAAGTTACTGTTTACCTGTTTGTTTTCCCATGTACCTCTGCTTTAAATTTGCCTTGGTTCCTCTCCCACACCTTCATTGCAGGCTCTTGTAGGATGCTCATTTGGAGCGAAGACATGCTGTCCCCTAGTACATTTCCCTAGTTAGCTGTCATGCCGTGCTCTCTTAGGGCACTGTTCTCCTTGCATTTCCTCAAGTGGAGGGGAGCCAAAACTCATTGATCAGGCAGGGAAAGGAATTACACGGGGAAGAACTGGTATCAGGGCATTCTCAATGCTCTGTACTCTCTCTGCAGCAGCTTTGTAGGGATCCAGATTTATGGGTGAGGAAGAAGGGACCAGTTGAACTCCACCACATTCTCTTTTTTCACCTCCCCCCAGTAAACAGGACAGATCAGTACAAGTTACTCCAGACAATGTACTCTCAAAGAGTTGAAGAACTGAGAGGCAGAGAGGACACCTAAAGTGGATGTTCTTGCTGTCAGTGTTTCGCTGGAGAGCCATGAATGTTAGGAAAAGATCCACTGGTTTAGGTGGCTGAAACCTTCTTCATAAGGGGGCAGCTTTTCCTCTCCACAGCCATGATGAAAGTATCAAATTTACACTCCTAGCGTCCATTCCCCTACTCAGGAATAACCCATATAGAGCCCTTAGTTTGTCTCAGTTGAGCAATAATGGTACAACATACATCTTAGCTTTAGCCTTATGGTACTTCCTTGGCCTTTTTTCAAGATAGGTCCTTTTTCTTTGTATAGGGAGAGAAAACTCCATGGGTTAAATTATGTTGCTTATTTAGAATTTAATTGTATATATTAGAAAATTGTTGCCACAAAGTAATAAAAATAAAATGATTTTCTTAATTTGTCTATTTCTGTTTTCTAAATGCTTTGGGGGAACTTTGAAGCCACAAGTCAGAGGCCTGGCAGTTTGGTAGGATAAGTTTTTAAATGTTCACTGTCTCAGATTGTATCCTTAAGGATAAGATACTATGTATCTTTTGCTGGAATGTAGTGGTTAGACACATCTCAGCAGAAGTGCCTTATCACACTTCCATCAGGAAGTGTATACTTCCGCAGAGCTCTAAACATTTATTTTTTAGTCCCTGAGTAGGGACTCTTCCCACTAGTACATAGTTTAGGGTTCAGCACATGGAACCTCGGGTCTGATTTTGGCCATAATTGTTATTACAAATAAAAGATTCTTTCTAAAAAAAAAAAAAAGCGGGGGGGGGGGGGGTGGTTTGGAAATATCTCTTGAGTGACAACAGCAGGATACAAATGATCATCTGCAAATTCCCCAACAGTTAGCTCTTCTAATAGTTAAAGGAACTCTGTCCAATGGCCTGAGTCTGCACAGGGTCTGCTGCTTTTGATTGCCTGGGTAGACTTACACCCCAATAATATAAAAGAGCACACATACTCAAAAACATATTCTAGAGTTGTGGGTACCAGCATTTTCAGAGCCTCGGGCCAAGACTTCCTAGTTCTTTGATTTATAAATCCAGATACCCACAGGAAAAGGGACTGTTTCCAAGATAGGACTTAAAATTTTCTTTTAAAAGATTGCAGGAGGAAACTGTTTCAAGCTGACATTTTTGGTTCTCTTATTTCCATGAGCACTCTTAAAGTAAACAGGGACTATTTGCAGTGAAAAATCAGGGCATAACTAATTGTCACATATATTCAGTTTGGTTTTATATTGTAGGTGTTTAGTGATTATCTTTATGTAGGTAGAGTTCTTTTCAGATGCTTGTTTAAATATGACAACTTTACATTTTTTTCCCCGCCTTCATGATAAATGTTTTTTATTAGACCAATTAAGACAATGTCAGTTGTGCCAAGTGAGGACTGCAGAATTAGACATTAGAATCCTGCAAGCCTAAAACAGGCTTGATCCACCACTTGTTGAAGCTTCTGGCAAAACTCCCATTCACCCCAATGGTGCTGAATTAGTCCTATTGTCTAGTATAATAAGCCCCAGTGAGTTAATCACTTAAAAAAGAGGAATATAGTGAGTGGTTATGATACCATAGAAATAAAGGATTGTTTAAAGGACATGGTGAAATAACAACACAAAATGTTTTGGCCTGTGCAATATAGACAAAGGGTTACTTGAGAGTTAGGGGAAACTGGAGCCAATATGAATAAAAGATGAAGTGGTGGGAAGGGATATATAATTATGGTTCTGTAATATTTCCACTTTCCTTTTCACTTTAGCTAGCCTCCCTTCACCTATTATTATCAACCCTGTGCTTTTGTATTTTGAGAGCTTCTTACTATTTGCTAGACCAGGGGTAGGCAACCTATGGCACGCGAGCTGTTTTTCAGTGGCACTCACACTGCCTGGATCCTGGCCACCGGTCCGGGGGGCTCTGCATTTCAATTTAATTTTAAATGAAGCTTCTTAAACATTTTGAAACCTTATTTACTTTACATACAGCAATAGTTTAGTTATATATTATAGACTTATAGAAAGAGTCCTTCTAAAAGGTTAAAATGTATTACTGGCATGCAAAAGCTTAAATTAGAGTGAATAAATGAAGACTTGGCACACCACTTCTGAAAGGTTGCCGTCCCCTGTGCTAGACCATTCCTTATTCCTTCATAAATGTAGGCTTGGATATGCTAGAAATTTCATCAACTTGAATCTTGCCATATGTCACCAGAAGTAATGCTTGAACAATTACTATACTTTCTACAGTCCTGTTTTTTGTTTTGTTTTTCAGGAA
Organism: Chrysemys picta bellii; assembly: GCF_011386835.1. Classification (NCBI taxonomy): domain Eukaryota; kingdom Metazoa; phylum Chordata; order Testudines; family Emydidae; genus Chrysemys; species Chrysemys picta. The sequence goes on from NC_088791.1 coordinate 299,983,845, forward strand.
TATTTTGGGAAAGCGATTATCTTTCTCTTGGGCTAACTTCCAGCAGGGACCATAAACTATTTAAGGGCAACCAGCTTTAATGATAATGAACTAGACATTTTGTCTGCTGCTAGCCAGCTGCCTCAAAAATCAGTGCTGGTCAAATAAGTTCTCTGAAAAAATTGTTCCTGCTGAAATTTAGTGCCTTAACAAAATTAGACATCAATTCATAGCATGACAATATGTTTGTTATGTGCAGACCTAAGCAAGGTGCTATGAACGGAATAATAATCTTATCTAGGTTTTCATACTGTGCTCATCACTCTATTATCTGAGTACCTTACAATTTCAACCAAATGATCACAAAGGGAGAATTTTGTTTCCTTATTGCAGACTTTTGGATTATATTGCTTTTGGCAGAGGAGATGATAAGCAGAGAGATTGGTATGAAGGAAGCATGAGCAGGGACTTTGGGGGGGCGGAATAGAAGAGTTGGTTTCTATTCTTGTTTCTGTCTGTAACTTCAGCTAAATCTCTCAGTGAATCAGTTTACCTAGCCATAAAATGAGTATAAAACCTCTGTCATGGGGTGCCTTGAAGATTACTTACTGTTTTTAAAGCATTTTTATATCACTGGATGAATGGCACTATAGAAGTGCGCAGTATTATGAGTAAAGTATATTGCCAGATCTTCCAGACCCTTTGAATAACTATGAAAGAACTAGATTATGTTTTCTTAGGTACTTGTGACTAAATTAGAAAAAAAGTCTTATTCATAGAGGAAAAACTTGGTGAAACATTCACTAATATAAGGTTTTTCAGATGTTAAACATAGGCAGCATGAGTGAGGCGTTGATTTGAATGCTGGGAATTCAACAGAGCCTCCAGTGGAGAAAGACTTTTTACAACATAATTCCTATAGTCTCAACTACTCAGTCATTATTAAAATTATTTTACAACTTCTTTACTGAAAGGGAAAAGGGGTAACTGAGTGTGGCTTATCACCCATTTCACACAAAGCGCTCTGATATTACGTTACATCTGTTCTCGGCAGCAGAATAGCCGGCATCTTAAGAGACCTATGTGGAATGAGCTGGTGGCCTTAGTCCTTTTCCTAGTGCACATGACCACATCAGCCACCCCTTGCTGGCATGAACTGGGATTGTTGTTACCAGAGTGATCAGACAGGCCAAGGACTGAGTTGGCAAGAAAGACTGAGTTATTTTCTAACCCCTCTAGATTAGGGTTGAGGCATCTCACCCGAGTCTTGTCCCTGGAGAAGTGTGAGACCGCTTGAATGGCTGCTGCTTGTGCTTTGCCATTTAGTGTTGTTAGAACTCCATAACGTCAAGTGAGATTTGAGAACTAGACCCCAAAACAAACAAATAAAAACTTTTACAAGTACTAAAACGTGGGTGGTCATCATGGCTGCATAAAGAAACCACATGTCCATCAGTTTCCAGGGGGAAAGAAATGACCAATGTTAGTAGCATATATCTATGCTTGGGTTGTCTAAGTCAGGATGATGAACATGGGTTTGAAAGGTCTTGCTTTATTACTGTAACACTTCACTCTATGCTTTCCAGAAAATTGTCCAAATTACTAGGCAAGTGTTTATCTAGCTTTCTGAATGTTTCTGACAGCACTCCAGATGGCAGTCTGCCTTTGAAGCTTAAAACACCCTGGACCAAGACTAGCATGTGGAAAAGATTTTAACTTATGTTGATCAAAATAGAGAGGCTTTCACAATGAGTGAACCTGGGAAAGGGGGGAACTCAGAGGAATTGCTGGATAGTTAGATGAAAGTTACCAATTGCATGATTTCAGTATTTGGGTGAGGCAAGAAATACTCAATGTTTTTGGATGCTTTATCTTCCCAATCATTTGAATAATATAACTGTTAAAGCCCAAAACTTTTTTTTTGCATATTTTCAGACAAAAATACAAAATAATGTTCATGTTCTTATAACATGCCCATCACCATAGTATCTGAGTGCCTGAAAGCAGAAATATTCTTTACATATAACAAATATTGATAGATTTAAGCAGATTGAGAGAGATGTAACCCAGGCAATAAGGACACTAGTTTTAGCAGTGACCTTAGGTACATGGGGTCAGTTCATTGCACAAAACAGAAGGAAGAATTTGTTTTACTCTGCAATGTCTTTCTGCAAGAAGGTAGTTTTATTAAGTATCCATTTCTTAAGTGCCCTTCATAATAGTATCTAAGTGCTCTCTATAAATCTTGAGTCTGAGGAATATTCATAAATGCAGTAGCTTCAGCTTCATATCTACACTGCAAATGTTAGAGGCTGCTGCTCTGGCTTAATTGAAGCATTTTATTGCTATGTCTTCAATTTTACACCTCCGCTCTAAGACGGTTTTTGAAGATTCTTCCCCTGCTACTTTCCCACTCTTAGACAACAATAAAAACAACATCTGCATTAGTCAAGCATGGGGCTTACACTTAAGTAAATAAATCAATGTTTATAAGCACCTAATAGAAGTGGCCTGATTTTTCAGAGGTGCTGAAACTCATGGATCTCAGTGCTTTTAATGGGAGCTGTGGTATGGTGCCTCTGAAAATCAGGCCACTGATGTAGGCACCAAAATGTGGTTTTCGGTGCTTAACTTTTGGCAAGCAGGTTTGAAAATTTTGGCCATCATGCTTTGAAGAGTCAGTTTAAATGGTCATTGTGTTCTGGTTCTAACGTGTATCCCATCTGGCTTATTCTCCACACCCACACACCCAGCATAAGGCACAAAACCCAGAGGAGTTCAGGAGAAGACCGGGCCAGGCCATTTGGCTGAGGACTGGTGGAGTTTGCATGGTACTGGCACTTGGCATTGAGATCCCAGACCCCCCGCCAGCCATCCTTTTCTGCGTGTTTGTTTTTCCCCTAGGAGAGGAGCGTTTAACTGTAGCATTTACTTTGAAGTAGATGCTGGAGACACACATTTAGTCCTTGGACCACCTGGATCATGTGGACTAAAAATAACTCTCAAACAGTTTATCCAGGCTGACTTCATTTGGAGTAGGGGTTGCTCTCAAGGTGGGAGGCTCGGATTGAGGAAGACTCAATACTGAATTTGTACTGAGAAGGTTGGTTGCAAATGTAAATGTCTGAAACACGGGGATAAAGCCTCCATAAGAACGGCCCCACTAGGACAGACCAAAGGTCCATCTAACCCAGTATCCTGTCCACCGACAGTGGCCAATGCCAGGTGCCCCAGCGGGAATGAACAGAACAGGTAATAATCAAGTCAAGGGATCCATTTAACATAAGAACATAAGAAAGGCCATACCGTCTCAGACCAAAGGTCCATCTAGCCCAGTATCCTGTCTACCGACAGTGGCCAACGCCAGGTGCCCCAGAGGGAGTGGACCTAACAGGCAATGATCAAGTGATCTTTCTCCTGCCATCCATCTCCATCCTCTGGCAAACAGAGGCTAGGTACATCATTCCTTACCCATCCTGGCTAATAGCCATTAATGGACTTAACCATCATGAATTTATCCAGTTCTCTTTTAAACGCTGTTATAGTCCTAGCCTTCACAACCTCCTCAGGCAAGGAGTTCCACAGGTTGACTGTGCGCTGCGTGAAGAAGAACTTCCTTGTATTTGTTTTAAACCTGCTGCCTATTAATTTCATTTGGTGACCCCTAGTTCTTGTATTATGGGAATAAGTAAATAACTTTTCCTTATTCACTTTCTCCACATCACTCAGGATTTTATTTACCTCTATCATATCCCCCCTTAGTCTCCCCTTTTCCAAGCTGAAGAGTCCTAGCCTCTTTAATCTCTCCTCATTTGCCGGCCACTGCCAGCTTCTGGCAGGCAAAGGCTGGGGACACCATCCTGGCTAATAGCCATTGCTGGACCCATCCTCCATGAATTTATCTAGTTCCTTTTTGAACCCTGTTATAGTCCATAAGGAGTGAGAAAGTTAAACTACTTTGTCTCTGCTTGAATCCAGCTTCTGCCCCTGCGGTTCTGAGCCCCGCCTGGCCCAGTTGTGCTGAAATAGGCAGCGTCGGGCTAATAAGCTGCCCGGCCGCTTAGGGGCTGGGTGTGGGATCCAGCTTGTCCTAAGGGGGTCGGTGCACGGGCCAGCAAACTCTTCGGGGCTCGCTCTGTTCGCCGAGCTCGCGCTTCCTGTCCGCTGTCCCGCTGCAGAGTCGTGAACCTCCCTCCCCCGCCCCGGCAGATCCCTGGGAGGGCGTCCCCGCTTGGGCTTCCCGTCTCCATCCCGCGCCCCACGGCGCTTCCCGCTGCTTCGCCCGGCCAGGGGAGCGCCGCGCCGCGTAGCGCCGCGCTGCGGGGGCGTTGACAGGGCGATGCCAGTCAGCCACGGGGAGGCGCGCCCTGAGCCCGGGCGCGGGACTAGCTCCCCTCGGCCCGGGCGCGTCCCACAGGGCGGCTGCTGCTGAGCCAGGCTCCGCGGGAGAGACGCGCAGATGTCTGGCCACGAGAGGTGTCCTTCCCTTCAGGTAAGGGCTTCCCCAGGGGCCAGGCCCACAGCCCGGCCCCCTCCTCGCCCCTGGACTTGGGCTCCTGTCGGGCGCCTGGCGGGGTTTGCAGACCATTGCTCTTGACAGGGCAGTGGGTGGCGGGGATGCGTCTGCTCCCCTTCGCTTGGATCCTGCGCTGAGCGCTGGAAACGGGCTCAGCTTGAATCCTTGCCTGCTCCTGCCCTTCGGCTGTGGTGTGGATGGCAGCAGCTCCCCAGCTCCGGCAGGATCCGTGTCCTGCCGGTCAGCAGCCCCCGGGCTTGCGACAGTGTGGTGGGCTGGCTGGCTCGGTGCATACTCCTAACAGGGACGTGCCATTCCTGCAGCAGTTTCCCCAGGCAGAAGGGACCCGGTTCCTACACACAACTACCTAAACGCTGGTTGTTTCTTCTCGGTTCTCTTCCCTGGGGCTCCAGGCTGCCTTTTTCAGCCAATGGGACAGATCCTGCCTTCAGCGGCACCGGTGCAACCTCATTCATTTCTGTGGGATTGTAGCAGTGTAACTGTCAAGAGAATTGTCAATAATGCACACTTCTACAGACCTTTACTTCTTCATAGTAATGAATTTTAATTAAACCAATACTTTTAGTCATCTTTAAAAAATTTCACATGAAAATATTTCCAATATCTTGATGCAAACAATCATATTGACTTTTTTTTTGTATTCCCTTGGCTAATGTTTGTGCTAGTTAAAAATATAACACACTGCATTTCTCTAACACCTTTTTCCCAACCTCAGTTAGCCTCCCTACCTTAAAAAAAAACAAAAAACAAAACACTTCTTTTTCACACATATACAGCTGTGCCCTCAAGTACAAAAGTTCCTTACAGCAATGGGACCTGCAGAAAAATGTGAGAATGCAGCTATTTGTGGTTAAAATATTTTAATGTTACAGCATAGAAAAGATAATCAGGAAATTTAGTGTTAGCCCAGCTAGTCCTAACTTCTGCTGACCAACAAATCTCAATACATACAATATTTGTACCACTTTTTATCCTTCATCCTTTATCCATTGGATCTTCTTTGAAAATGTGTTATGAGAAGTGCTCTGATATGTACCTGTTTAGTCACTGAGAAGCTTCGATAACCCTGCTAGTTGAAAATTTATTACCAGCCTACATGGAAATGCACCAAAGGCAAAACAAGATTTCCTCTACAGTTGGACTCTTGTTTTTACTGAGTATCGCCTCTCATTTAAACCTCTCATTTAAACCTCCCGAGACTCAGGAGATCTGTGTTCAAGTTCTGTCAGAGGCTTCTTATGAAACCTTGGGCAACTCACGTAGGTCTAGATCCTCAAAAATACTTAGGCTCCTAACTTCCATTGGAATCAATAGAAATTAGGAGCCTAAACACCTTTGAGGATTTGATCTGAATCTCTGTACTTTAAATCTCCATCTGTGAAACTGACATACTTCCCAAAGTGTTGTGAAGATCTTCATTAATGTCTGTGAGATGACCAGATACTTCCGTGAAGGGAACCATAGAAGTACCTAGATTGATAAATATGTAGATGTTAACACACAGCACTAGTTAACGTGTCCTCACATGACATTATAGACATATTGCCTGTCTACATTTACTGGCAATTCTGGGTCTCTGTTTTCCTCCATCTCCAGAGTCTCAGACTGCCTGCTTACAGAGTCACTCTGAAGGTCAGTAAGCCCCAAATTTGATCTGATTGTTTTTTCTTATCCATTTGCAAAGTCCACATATTAGGGTGACCAGATGTCCTGATTTTATAGGGACAGTCCTGATATTTGGGGCTTTGTCTTATATAGGCACCTATTACCCCCCACCCCTGTCCCGATTTGTCACATTTGCTGTCTGGTCACCCTACCACATATTGTTATGTTTACAGAATACATGATGGTGTATAGTAGCACAAAGGCTCTATTGGCATGGATTTGGGCTAAGTTATGGGAGTTGTCCAGAAACAGTACTCATCAGAACTCTATACCCCCACATGTGTTGTTTGTTTTTAAAAGTGTCCTTTTTAGTTCAACATTAATTTTATTGGTACTACTTTTTTCTTATTCTTTTGCCTAAAATGTGTCAATGTTTCCTTATGCTCCCCCACGGCCAGCTCCAGGCAACAGCTAAGGAAGCAGGTGCTTGGGGCAGCCAATACAAAGGAGCGGCACCTCCTGGTCTTCGGCGAGAATTCGGCGGCAGGTCCCTCAGTCCCTCTCTTCTTCTTTGAGCTGCCGCTGAAGTGCTGCCGAAGAGGAAGAGAGGGAGCGAAGAACCTGCCGCCAAATTGCCGCTGAAGAATCAAGTGGTGCGATTATCAAGTGGCGCGATAGAGCTCCGCCGATCAGTTTTTTTTTTTTTTTTTGGCTGCGTGGAGCGGCAGAAAAGCTGGAGCTGGCCCTGTGCTAGTGTTCTATTCCAAGCTGTTTAGATACCATCTTTTTTGTTACATGGCCAGAACAGTGGGGCCCCAATCCATGACTGGAATCCCTAGGCGCTACTGTAATACAAGTAATAAAAATAATTAATATAAATTCCAATATCCTTAGTTACAATGTACAGCCTTGGAATAAAAAAGGGGGGAAAAGAATAATACATTTTAGAAACCTCAAAAACTATTGAAAATACTGTCCTGTACAGTTCAATATAACTAAAAATTCACATAAAAAATAAAATCACTAGAAAGCCTAGAAATCATGGATCCATAGATTCTAAGTGATCACTGTGATCATCTAGTCTGACCTTCTGTGTAATACAAGCCATAGAACTTCCCCAAGATAATTCCTACAGCATATCTTGTAGAAAAACATCTTATCTTGATTGAAATCATTTTTCCATTTTCCTCTACGTGTTTCTAATGTTTGTGGTTTGTGATTGTTCAGACTCTGGACCAGATTCTCAGTTGGTATAAATCAGTGTAGCTCAACTGATTTCAGAAAAGCATCACTAATGAGTGGAGTCCAGGAAGAATTAAATAGCACAGAAAAGATTTTAAAAGGGAAAGAAAAGAAATCCATAAGGGTAAAAGCTTGGATGCTTGAATTCCATCTCTGATGCCACCAAAGGCAATACAGTATATTTAATTTTTGACATTCATTATTTATTCTTGCTTGGAAGTTCTTCCAAATCCCTTGATATATAGTAAACTATCATTCATTCCTCACAGCAGTCCTTCAAAGGAAATCTCATCCATCCATGTGATCTCTAAACTAGTTATAGACGTCCTGAGGCTGAAGGTTGCTGGCTACTTGCTATACGGTGCTGAGCACCCTAGCCATACTGATGTCAATAAGAGCTCAGCACTTGGTGAGATTAGGCCCCAAATGGTGGAAGCAGATGTTACCATCTTTGTAGTAATATCTTTCTTACACATGGCATTTCTAGTGTCATCAATGTCTTTCAACTGAAGATAAGACTTCTAATTTGAATAAAACCACATACAATAACAGTGCAAAATTGTCTTGCTCATACGTACAACACTGATCAGCTTTTGATGAAATATGATGCCACCTAGACTACTCTGTTTATAATAATGAGTTGGGGGATTATATTAGAAGATCTGAAATTCACAGCAGGTGTTAACCCTTAGGAAATCAGCTAATCCTAAAGGCAGTTAAAGAAATAGTGGTTAAAAATGATTAATCACCTTTCCTGAAGTACAGATAATACAGATAAGTAGAACTAAGAGACTTTAAAAACTATTATTTTCTTTTCACTATTTATACTGTTTGCATTCTTTTCATGTTGGGCAATATAAAGGAACTTGCCAGCCAGTTTCATACTTGTGCTGATATAGAGTTTCTGGCTGATTTCACTCACAAGTTCTCAAGCACTAGTAAGATGCTTCAATGTTTAGGTTGCAAAGACTGCTGAAGAATGTTTATTAACGAACAAACATTAAGGACACTGTTTTTCACCGGATTTAAAAAAAATCCTGGCAACATTTCTGTGGGTTTTAGATTTTGTAAAACTTTATTTTCCCTGACCATTTTTATTTTTTTCCTGACAGTGTCCCTGTAAAAACTGGCCAGTTTCCTGATGAGTTGCTAGGGGGCACTATTGTGTGAATGAAAGAGCTGCTGCGGAGGAGAGGCCTAATCATGAGTCTTGAGAGGAGCCAGTCCAGACTTGACTCTATTCACTTGCCTGTCTCTGGAACCCCTCACATCCTCCAAGCCTGTCTGCCCAACGTGCCACTCCTCTGCCCGCTTCTTGGTCCCACCCTGCTCCTGAGGCCAAGAAGTTGCTGAGGACAGGGAGGCACTGGCATAGTGTCAGCATCACGTCTGAGCAGAGAAGCAGGAGGGAAGTGGCTGATAGCTCAGGTGAGATGAATGGATCTCTTTGTCTATTGCAGAGGAGGGGTGGGGTTTCAAAGCTTCTCAGGGTGAGTAGAGGGGAGCAAGAGAAGATTGGGGATCTGAGAGGGAGGAGAAGGGTGAGCACTTGGTGTTGGGAGAAGTGTGGGAGCCACCAATACTGCTGCTCCCCCCCTTACCACTGTAGTGGGTCAGAATTGTGAGAGTGGAAAGCTGTTGCTTTAAGTCAAGTTCATTTTATAACCTTATTGAACTAAATCCTCAAGTAGTGTTCATTAAGTATCTGGTTAATTATTGAAGGCCCTTTATTAAGGGAAGTGTAGTATATAATCTGCTTTATGTGAAGCCTTATGTTCCTTTACAAAGAGGGAATATTTGCTGCATAATATAATGATTCACCTACAGAAGCTTGTAATGAACAGGTATTTGTGCCATCACACTGGCTCTTGGATCTTTGACAGTTGCTGTAAAAACAGATCTGGAAATTAAAGGAATCCACTGGGTGGTAAAGAGTTTTCTATCTGTTTTGTATAAAATCAGTAGAGTCAGCAGCATTACTGTGAAACAAGAGTCCTGTAATTTTAAGTGTGTGGGAAAACTCATTTGAATAGGTGCAAACGGTCTATGTACATTTAGCAGGCTGTGTCCCATAAGTCCACTTGACTTAAATATACTAGTCTGTCAATATTTGCACCAGGCTGAGAGGGGAGAAAAAGATGCAGTGAGCAATAAGGGGAGAGGATTGAGGAATGCATATGGAGCCAGAGAGGGAACAGGAAGAAATGAGAGCAGAGATGTAAATAGGTGTAGGATTGAAACTGAAACTCAGAACTTGAAATGTGAGACTGCAAGCTCTTCACTACACTGAGTTTTTAGCAGTTTTCTCAGTTGGTCACCAACTACTGATGCTCCAGCAGTGTTAGCAAAGGTGAGAACGCTAGTATAGACCGCATGCAAACATTTTAATCACTATATTGAAGCCTTCTCTGAGCAGATCTGGACAAATCAGTGTAAGCACGCTGGCACTTGATCTACACTAGTGCTTCCACCAGTTGAGCAGCATTGGTACTAGGCCAATGGTGGGAGAATTTCTAAAATTCTCCATGTAGGTACAGCTTAAAACAGTAGCTCTGAACCTTTCCAGACTACTGTACCCCTTTCAAGAGTCTGATTTGTCTTCCATACCCCCAAGTTTCACCTAACTGAAAAACTACTTGCTTACAAAAGTTAGACATAAAAATACAAGTGTAAGAGCACACCATTACTGAAAAATTGCTTACTTTCTCATTTTTACCATATAATTATAAAATAAATCCACTGGAATATAAATGTTGTACTTACATTTCAGTGTATAGTATGTAGAGAAATATAAACAAGTCATTGTCTGTATGAAATTTTAGTTTGTACTGACTTCGCTGGTGCTTTTTATGTAGCCTGTGTAAAGCTAGGGAAATATGTAGATGAGTTGCCGTATCCCCTGGAAAACTTCTGCGTGCCCCCAGGGGTACACGTACTCCTATTGAGAATCACTGTCCTAAAAGACTGGAAAGGATTTAAGGAGATGATTTTATCGGGGGAATGTTGAATAGATGAAAAGGGGAAAGGCTTGAAGCGGGAAGGCCAGAGAAGAGAAGGTTGCAATTATTATTCATTATTTGCATTACAGTAGCACCTAAAGTCCCCAACTAACTTTGGGACACTCATTGTGCTAGGTGCTGTGCATATGCTTAGTAAGACAAAATCTTTGCCCTGATAGGTTTATAAGCTAAATAGACAAGATAGGCAAAGGGTGGGACAGGAAACAGAGGCACAGAAAGATGATAATAATAATACCTACCTCTTATCTAATGATTTTCATCATTAGATCTCAAAGCGCTTTGCACAAGAGGTCAGTATCCTCATTTTACAGATGGGGAAACTGAGGCACTCATCACCCCCCCCCCCATCCCCAAGACAAACACACACACACACTGGAGTCACTCACAGCCACTCCTCACCTCCGATGCACATCCCCCCCCCCCCCAATACACTGGAGTCACTCACAGCCAATTGTCCTGTTCTGTTCATTCCCTCTGAAGTATATGGCATTGGCCATTGTCAGAAGACAAGATACTGGGCTAGACGGACCTTTGGTCTAACCCAGTATGGCCATCCTTATGTTCTTATGATAGGAAAGGAGGAATTGCCATACAGGACCTATAGTCCACCTCATCTGGTATCTTGTCCCTGATGATGGCCAGTACCACATGTTGCAAAGGGAAGTGCAAGAATACCCATAATAGGCTGTTATGGAATAATCTGCCCATAGGAGAAGTTGTTTCCTAACCTCTGTCCGTTAGCAGTGGATTTATGCCTTGAGGCATAAGGCTTAATTATCACTGTATAATCTGCCTGCTCTCTAATATAACTGTGGATGTTCTCACTACCTATATCAATGTCTAATCCTTTTTAGAATCTTGTTAAGGCCTTGACTCGGTGATGATTACATTCTTCAGACATGTGTGGCTTTATTATCATATTACCTTTTATTTATTGCTTTGCCAAGCTGTGCATGCTACTATTAATCAGTCTCTCTGCTGGGTAAGAGAATGTGGAGGAAAGATGGACATGGGCAGGGCCGGCTCCAGCATTTCTGCCGCCCAAGCAAAAAAAAAAAAAAAAGCCGCGATTGGCGGCGGCAGTTCAGCGGCAGGTCCTTCGCTCCTAGAGGGAGTGAGGGACCTGCCATCCCCAAATTGCCGCAGGTGCTGCCCCTCTCCCTTGGCCGCCCCAAGCACCTGCTTGTTAAGCTGGTGCCTGGAGCCGGCCCTGGACATGGGGAACACAAGAGACAAAACTCCTCTTATGTTCTAGATCAATGACTTTAACAATCTTGTCAATGTTAAATGAACTCACGGTTTTTATGATTACTGACAAATTGAATGGTCTGCATTGTGACCGAGAGACTTAAAACTGTCATCTTTGTGCTCTTCCCCCATCTATTGGTTGTATCTACCTGTTTTCATAGACTCACAGAATTATATTATAAACTCTATTGAGCCAGAAATCATTCTTCATTGTGTTTGTACAGTATCTAGCATAGTGGGGAAGACACCATTATAATGCAAATAATAATAATTGCCTTGCTTTGATAATAGTGCCTTTTGGGAAGGTCTTATCTTTTGGATTGATTGTAACATCCTTTTCAAACAAATTGTTGCTGCTGCTATCATAGTCCTCCTCTACTTATTTTTACTATAAGCTTCATGGAGATTTACTTGATGCACTTTAAAACAAAATTGTGATTACTCTGATCTATATAAGTGGAACGAAAATAAAAACTATGCATTGTAGGACGAATTTTCAAAAATGGCATCTATAATTGTGGCAAAATCAACTGCAGGTGAAACTGACAAAATTTAGACTTAAAATATCTGATATCACCAATAAAATAGATGGGGAAAACGCCAAACCTTAGCACCTTCCCCCTGTGATCAATATCAAGGATCTGCAACCAAATTGTAGATCTAACAGTGATTATTAAATATATTGATAAACCTGAACCAAAAGGGCAGTTTGAGAATCAATGACAGATTTGTATTGATTCATTTTTGTGCTAATGAGGATTCTCTTAAACACAAACAAAACAGTTAACAGAAAGTGAAGTTACTGATGGTTTTATATATGCAAGCACTGGAATAAATTGCCTAGGGAGGTTGTGGAATCTCCATTATTGGAGATTTTTAAGAGCAGGTTAGACAAACACCTGTCAGGGATGGTCTAGATCGGGGATCAGCAACCTTTGGCATGCAGCCTGTCAGGAAAATCCGCTGGCGGGCCGGGACATTTTGTTTACCTGCAGCGTCTGCAGGTTCGGCCGATTGCAGCTCCCACTGGCCGTGGTTCTCCATTCCAGGCCAATGAGGGCTGTGGGAAGTGGCATGGGCTGAGGGATGTGCTGGCTGCCGCTTCCCGCAGCCCCTATTGGCCTGGAACGGCGAACCGCAGCCAGTGGGAGCTGCAATCGGCCGAACCTGCAGATGCTGCAGGTAAACAAACCGTCCCGGCCCTCTAGTGGATTTCCCTGACCGGCCGCGTGCCAAAGGTTGCCAATTCCTGGTCTAGATAATACTTACTCCTGCCATGACTGCAGGGAACTGGAGTAGATGACCTCTCAAGGTCCCTTCCAGTCCTATGATCCAATGAACACTAGCAATAATCCCTTAATACCTATGTGTGCAGAGGTCAGAATCCATGTTGTATTCTCAATTTTAACCAATTTGTATTTTATGTTAATTATGTTGCTTTAGCGCAGCGGTTCTCAAACTGTGGGTTGGGACCCCATAGTGGGTCGGGACCCTATTTTAATGGGGTTGTCAGGGCTGATGTTAGACTTGCTGAGCCCCAATGCCCAGGGCCTAAGAGCAAGGGCTGCGGCCCAGGGAGGCGGGACTTGGGACTTTGGCCCCCACCCTCACCCGAGGCAGCAGGGCTCGGGCAGGCTCAGGCTTTGGTTTCCCCTCTTGGGGTCATGTAGTAATTTTTTTTGTCAGAAGGAGGGTCACGGTGCAATGAAGTTTGAGAACCCCTGCTTTAGTGCATCCAGATCCTTATGTAAAAGCTGACTACAGCAGTCATTGCAATGGGATTGCTATCCAGGCCTTAACAGGTTGGTTGAAAGGGTAAAGCGAAAAGAGAATCTCATTGTTCTGATACAGGAACTGACATTTGGGAGGTGAACTTTGTTATATTCTGAATTGTAGCCATGCATGTCTAGGTGCACTGGAGAGATGTAACTGATTGTAAGGTGGATAGAAGAGGAAATGGAGATATTGTTAAATAATAATGCATTAATTATTTGTCAAAAGTTTTTCAACTAATGCTCAGGTTTTTCTTTTGTGAAGCAAATTCAACAGGGTTCTAATTTTTTTAAGTTTTAATTTTCAGGTGTTCTTGAAAAAAGTGCGTGTGCTTTGGGGGTGGAAAAGGACATGAGGAATAAAAGGACCTGGGAGCCCACTGATCAGAATGAAACAGATGTTGAAAGATTTTTCAAATCTTTTGTTAGTTGTGCTCTGTGATTATGGTGAGTATTGTAACTCTAAAAGGAGTATTGTAGATATTTAACTAAAGTCATTTAAAAACGTTAATGTGTAGTGGTGTTAACAGATGATCTTGTGCATTGGGAACATACACAGAATCCATCTCAGGAGTGCCGAGAAATATAGTCTTGGACTTGTGAAAAATTTAAATGACTTAAATAAAGGTTGTATTTGTATCAGAACAGGAAGAGGACCTTCTCCAGCTGTGGATTTGTTCAGAATAAGAAACAGAATATACTGATCAGATTTCCGTGGGTATCAGCAAGCAATCCTGGCTGCCATCAGTAACTAACTGAGCAATGTTATATGGCAAACCTTCTATATCACTGTATTTCATATAATTCAAAGGAAGTGGGGGAATGTAGAGCAATGAAATTTTTTTCCAATGCACCTAAGTGATGTAGGAGCCTAAATGCCAGTTTTCAAAAGTAACAGGCACCTAGGTGCTTAAAAAACATTGACTTTTCAGAGAGACATGACTTACTAAGTGTCTAACTCACTTTGAAAATGGGGTTTAAGCTCCTAAATCACTTAGATGTTTTGAAAATGTTATCCCTAACATTTAAATTAAGTGAAGTTGGTATTTTGACTCAGTAAGTTTTCAAGCTCAAGCAAGAAAATTAAGCCATGCATTGCCCAACCTTCATGTACAGCCTTGAAAAGTTTGGAGTCTTGATTTAGTCTGCTTCTATGTATGTGGTGTGGTAACAAGCTTCACACTGGCCAAAAAGATAAAGACCAGGTATAAATGGTGCAACATTCACAGCTATTTGTTCTCAAAATATGTGCGAAAAAAACTGAATTACAAACAGTTATTAAATACTGCACCTGCCCCGTTACAGAAACCCACATCTTTGCTCCCAGCACTATGACAAAAGATCAATTCTACATTTAACAAGCCTTTCAATTGTAATAGTTTGGGATGTAATCTAGCTCACAGTAGAAATGGGGATGTTTGTTTTTTGTGATGGCATGTAGCTGTCAACTCCCTGTCATTTTAATCAGACAAGTTTAATTCGAAATACAAACTTAACAATACAGTATTGAATGAGAGACACAGTGAAGGTAAATGATTAATCCACATATGTCTGGGTGAAATGAAATATTACAATGTCTACAACTTTTGAGGGGACAACCATGCATACAAACATTACCTAGTTAACCCACAAACGTAAAAGCCATGATTCCCACACTAAATGGAATTTTGTTCAATCAGTCTAATTACAAGGGGAGGCTAGGGATGCTAAATCCTCATGATAACATTTTTATCACTTTAGCTCTTGTAGTGACAATATTTCTAATATAAAGAGTACTCCATGGTCCAGAAAATAACTGCCAAACAATTTTGTATATACACTCATTTGATTTATGGTCACACACATCTGCTTTTACCCATCTTTTCACCCATCTGTTTCCTTCCCATCTCGGTACGTCAGAAGTACATACTAAAAATACCTGTATAATCTGGAAAATTACCTTGCAGTAAAATAAAATATTCTTCTTAAACCTTATCATCATTACTAAGATATACACTTTTTAAAAATCTGACTGCCAGTAAAATACTGATAGCTGAGAAGCCTAGTTGGATTTAACCATAATTAAAAAAAAATAGAATAATGCCCAGAAATACAAAATTATTTTCACTTTTAGGAGAAAAAACTCTGATTGCAATAGCAGCCAATTCTTGCAGTAACCACACTGGCAGGTCACTGGCATCACAACCAGGACCCACAAAAGGCTGAAAACAACCCAAGGCAGGCTATCCATACTCTTGGGACCAATTTCTGGCTAGTGATGCACCCACATTCATACCAGAAAGCAGCAGCAGTATGCAATGGAAATTGGCTGCCCATATTCTGACCCTTCCGAAAGTCATAAGAACATAGGAACGGCCGTACCGGGTCAGAACAAAGGTCCATCTAGCCCAGTATCCTGTCTACCGACAGTGGCCAATGCCAGGTGCTCCAGAGGGAGTGGACCAACAGGCAATGATCAAGTGATCTCTCTCCTGCCATCCATCTCCATCCTCTGACAAACAGAGGCTAGGGACACCATTCCTTACCCATCCTGGCTAATATCCATTAATGGACTTAACCACCATGAATTTATCCAGTTCTCTTTTAAATACTGTTATGATCCTAACCTCCTCAGGTAAGGAGTTCCACAAGTTGACTGCGCGCTGCGTGAAGAAGAACTTCCTTGTATTTGTTTTAAACCTGCTGCCTGTTAATTTCATTTGGTGACCCCTAGTTCTTGTATTATGGGAATAAGTAAATAACTTTTCCTTATCCACTTTCTCCACATCACTCATGATTTTATATACCTCTATCATATCCCCCCTTAGTCTCCTAGCTGAAGAGTCCTAGCCTCTTTAATCTCTCCTCATATGGGACCCGTTCCAAACCCCTAATCATTTTAGTTGCCCTTTTCTGAACCTTTTCTAATGCCAGTATATCTTTTTTGAGATGAGGAGACCACATCTGTACGCAGTATTCGAGATGTGGGCGTACCATCAATTTATATAAGGACAATAATATATTCTCAGTCTTATTCTCTATCCCCTTTTTAATGATCCCTAACATCCTGTTTGCTTTTTTGACTGCCTCTGCACACTGCGCAGACATCTTCAAAGAACTATCCACGATGACTCCAAGATCTTTTTCCTGACTTGTTGTAGCTAAATTAGCCCCCATCATATTGTATGTATAGTTGGGGTTATTTTTTCCAATGTGCATTACTTTACATTTATCCACATTAAATTTCATTTGCCATTTTGTTGCCCAATCACTTAGCTTTGTGAGATCTTGTTGAAATTCATCACAGTCTGCTTTGGTCTTAACTATCTTGAGCAGTTTAGTATCATCTGCAAACTTTGCCACCTCACTGTTTACCCCTTTCTACAGATCATTTATAAATAAATTGAATAGGATTGGTCCGAGGACTGACCCTTGGGGAACACCACTAGTTCCCCCTCTCCATTCTGAGAATTTACCATTAATTCCTACCCTTTGTTCCCGGTCTTTTAACCAGTTCTCAATCCATGAAAGGACCTTCCCTTTTATCCCATGACAACTTACTTTACTTAAGAGCCTTTGGTGAGCAATCTTGTCGAAGGCTTTCTGGAAATCTAAGTACACTATGTCCACTGGATCCCCCTTGTCCACATGTTTGTTGACCCCTTCAAAGAATTCTAATAGATTAGTAAGACACGATTTCCCTTTACAGAAACCATGTTGACTATTGCTCAACAGTTTATGTTTTCCTATGTGTCTGACAATTTTATTCTTAACTATTGTTTCGACTAATTTGCCCGGTACCAACATTAGACTTACCGGTCTGTAATTGCCGGGATCACCTCTAGAGCCCTTTTTAAATATTGGCGTTACATTAGGTAACTTCCAGTCATTGGGTACAGAAGCCGATTTAAAGGACAGGTTACAAACCTTAGTTAATAGTTCCACAACTTCACATTTGAGTTATTTCAAGAACTCTTGGGTGAATGCCATCTGGTCCCGGTGACTTGTTAACGTTAAGTTTATCAATTAATTCCAAAACCTCCTCTAGTGACACTTCAATCTGTGACAGTTCCTCAGATTTGTCACCTACAAAAGTCGGCTCAGGTTTGGGAATCTCCCTAACATCCTCAGCCATGAAGACTGAAGCAAAGAATCCATGTAGTTTCTCCGCAATGACTTTATCGTCTTTAAGCGCTCCTTTTGTATCTCGATCATCAAGGGCCCCACTGGTTGTTTAGCAGGCTTCCTGCTTCTGATATACTTAAAAAACATTTTGTTATTACCTTTGGAGTTTTTGGCTAGCCGTTCTTCAAACTCCTCTCTGGCTTTTCTTATTACATTTTTGCACTTAATTTGGCAGTGTTTATGCTCCTTTCTATTTGCCTCATTAGGATTTGACTTCCACTTTTTAAAGGAAGTTTTTTTATCTCTCATTGCTTCTTTTACATGGTTGTTAAGCCACGGTGGCTCTTTTTTAGTTCTTTTACTGTGTTTCTTAATTTGGGGTATACATTGAAGTTGGGCCTCTATTATGGTGTCTTTAAAAAGCATCCATGCAGCTTGCAGGGATTTCACTTTAGTCACTGTACTTTTTAACTTCTGTTTAACTAACCCCCTCATTTTTGCATAGTTCCCCCTTTTAAAATTAAATGCCACAGTGTTGGGCTGTTGAGATGTTCTTCCCACCACAGGGATGTTGAATGCTATTGTATTATGGTCACTATTTCCAAGCGGTCCTGTTATAGTTACCTCTTGGACCAGCTCCTGCACTCCACTCAGGACTAAATCTAGAGTTGCCTCTCCCCTTGTGGGTTCCCGTACCAGCTGCTCCATGAAGCAGTCATTTAAAGTATTGAGAAATTTTATCTCTGCATTTCGTCCTGAACTGAAATGTTCCCAGTCAATATGGGGATAATTGAAATTATTATTGGGTTAGTGGGGGCTCTGTCAGTGTATGACCAGAATATTCCTATTCTTATACAAAGATAGGGAAAGGACACTGTGGGCTAGTCTCAGTCAAAGTGATCAACCCAATGACAGCTGCCCCCAGTAAAAGCAGAGTGGGTGCCACGCTCTGAAGGCAGCAGCATCGCCAGCAGCAGCATAGAAGTATGGGTGGCATGGTATGCCACTCTTACTTCTCTGCTGCTGCTGGCGGCGGCACTGCCTTCAAAGCTGGGTGCTCAGGCAGCAGCCACTGCTCTCCTGCCATCCAGCTTCAGGCAGTGCCGCCACCAGCAGCAGCGGAGAAGTAAGGATGGCAATACCATGGCAATACCCCCTAATATGCTTGTGATCCCCTTTTGGGCCGGGGCCCCAAGTTTGAGAAATGCTGCGGAGAAATCACACATTTTTCGTGGGTTGGTCATGGCATGAATAACAAATTTCACGGATGTGTAACACATTCACAAAATTTGCTATTTATGCTGTGATCAACTCACAAAAAATGTGTCATTTCTCCACAATTTAAGTAGCCCCCTAATTATGATACAGTCTTTAATTATATGATCACATACCTTTTTTTCCACCGGACCCCTGACTTATTCAGTGCACAAGTTGGACCTACGCTGGGAATGAATCAGGGTTGTGTAGTGAATGAGGCTATTTTCTGTAGGACCCCTTCCTCATTGTTTCAGAAGTTTCCAGGTGTGTAGTGAATGAGGCAGGGAATTCCAGGAAGAGAAAGGGTAGAGAGTTTCATGGATAAGGCAGTTGAATGTTGCCCTGGAGAAGTGGAGTCTATCCCTGTTTCTTCCACAGAGTTTCTTTGTGATGCTGGGCAAGTCATGTAAGCAAAAATTCTCACAGGTGGCCAGTGTCTGTTCCTCACTTTCGGAGTGCCTGATTTGCCAAAGTGCTGAGTGCTCACAACTGCAACTGAGTCAATGGGAGCTCTGCTCTGGACATATAAAGGGCTATCAAATGCTAATTATTCTGAAACATCAGACAGTAACCTTCTGAAATTGGACATCAACATTTAGCTGACACCTTTGACAATATTTGCCTTTAAATCTGTGCCTTGGTTCCTTCTGTGTAAAATGGAGATAATACCACCTCACTTCACTAGGGTATTGTGAAGATAAATTCATTCATGTTTGTAAAGCACTAAGATACTATGATGAGAGCACCATAGAAAAGCCCATGAGGAAATGAATAATTCTGTATGATCAGTGTAGGGTTTGGATGCTATGCAGTAAATAAGGCCTGGGACTACACATTGAATGATGGGGATAAAAGGAAATATTCAATAATTACCCATTCAGTGAGCACCATCCATCCAGGGCACAGAGTGAAACACGGTCATGTGGAGAAAATAGTATATAATCATATAATTCAAGACTGTATCAAAATGCATATGCTCAATGGAGCTGAAGGGAGGTTGCACAGGCAATCTTATTTCAGACATATCCTAACTTTTGAATGCCTGACTTTGCAACCTTAGTGTTCTTCCAACATTGTTTTTTAATGTAATTATAAATAAGGCTAAGATTTTGTCATGGATATTTTTAGTAAAAGTCAGACAGGTCATGAGCAAAACAGAAGCCATGACCTGTCCCTAACTTTTACTAAAAATATCCCTGACAAAATGGGGATCTGCAGATCATAAGAACAGTCATACTGGGTCAGACCAAAGGTCCATCTAGCCAGAGGTGAAAGTAAGCCCGTCTGGTCCGGCATGGCGTACCGGCAAAAGCCAGTACACCGTGTCGGACTGCACCGGCTTCCGCGGCCGGGATTAAAAGGGGTCTGGGCTCCCCGCAGCGGCAGGGAGCTCCGAGCCCTTTAAATCCCACCTGCAGCTCCGGCGGCAGGGCTGGGGCCGGGATTTAAAGGGCTCAGGGCTCCCCACAGCCGCTGGAGCCCCGAGCCCTTTAAATCCCAGCTGGAGCTGCGGTGGGGATTTTAAGGCGCCCGGAGCTCTGCGGCGTCCGGAGCCCCAGGCCCTTTAATTTGCCCATGAGCCCCAGGGGCTCCCCCCCAGCCACCTCTGCAGCTGGGAGCCCCGGGTTGATTTAAAGGCCCTGGGGCTCCCAGCCACAGTCGGTGCCACAGGGCCTTTAAATCTTGAGAGCCCCGGCCTCTTCTGGTTGAGGCCACATCTCTTCCGGTTGAGGCCACGCCCCCTCAGGACTCTGGCAGTACCGGTAAGTCCTGTAAGTTACTTTCACCCCTGCATCTAGCCCAGTATCCTGTCTTCTGACAGTGGCCAATGTCAGGTGTCCCAGAGGGAATGAACAGAACAGGTAATCATCAAGTGATCCATCCCTTGTTGCTCATTCCCAGCTTCTGGCAAACAGAGGCTAGGGACACCATCCCTGCCCATCCTGGCTAATAGCCACTGATGGACCTATACTCCATGAATTTATCTAGTTCTTTTCTGAACCCTGTTATAGGATTCCCACACTACTTCAAGCTGGGCAGCTGCTGGAAGTAGGAGCTGCCTGTAGCTGCTGGGGGCTGCGGGGTACCCCTGCCGCCTGCAGCGGGGGTTGGGAACTCAGGGGTTCCCTGCCACCTGCACGGCCCAGGAGCTTAGGTTCCTCCGCAGCAGCCCGGAGCTGCCTGCCACCGCTGGCAGCCCGCAGCGGCCGGGATCTCGGGGGTTCCTTGCCACCCCTGGTAGCAGGGAGATCTAGGGTTCTCCAGCAGCGCCACCCCTGGTGGCAGGAAGCTAGGGGTTCCCCACTGCCACCCACCAGGAGCTGGGGGGTCCCTCTCTGTCCCAGGCAGCAGGGAGCTCAAGGGGTTCCCCTGTGCTGCCCAGCAGAAGAGCCCTGAGCTCCCAGTGGCAGGGAGCGGCGGGCTGCCAGAGACGGCAGAGGTACCCCACAGCTTCCTACCCCAGTGGGCGGCAGGGGACCCTGCAGCTCCCAACCACTGCAGGCTGAAGTCATAGAGCCCACTGGAAGTCACAGATTTTTTGACTTCCACAACCTCCATGACTAAATTGCAGCCTTAATTACAAACACATACTGCAGATTTTAAAAGTGTGAAGTATTATTCATTTATAATTAATACTTTGCACTTCTATAGCACCCTCCATCCAAAGATCTCAAAGCATGTTACAGATATTAGCGAAATAAGTCTCACAGCACAGCACCCTTGGGAGGCAGATAAGTATCATTCTCATTTTTCAGATAACTTCTCTGTGCCTCAGATTCCTAAGTGAATTGCCTGCGGTCTCACAGGAGAATTATAACAGAACTGGGATTAGAACTGTGATCTCTCTAGGTCCTGTGTGTTAGATACTGTCTTTCCCTGCTAGTCAAAGCATGTTTCAGGATAATTTGGTAACTTGCACAAGCATGGTCATGCCACAGTTAGATGTAAAGTAAAACCACTCAGTTTATAATGAAATGACGTCATTTCGACATGCTGCACCACATCTTAGACAGGAAAAATGCTGCAGTTACCATTGCTATTATTTTCAGCTCTTTCACTCCTCAAGCACCTCTGTGATGCAAATGAGTAAAATAAAATGAATTTTTCAAAGAGACCTTATTAAGGGAACAAGAGCAAACCACTGCATAGGAAAGATGGGAAGTACGGCAAGAGACCACTCCGGCTTAATCAGGAGATCTTCAGTGATTTGAAACTGAAAAGAGAGTCCTACAGAAAGTGGAAACTAGGTCAAATAACAAAGGCTGAATGTAAACAAAAAACACAAGTATGTAGGGACAGAATTAGAAAGACCAAGGCACAAAATGAGATTAAACTAGTTATAGACATAAAGGGTAACAAGAAAACGTTCTACAAATACATTAGAAGCAAGAGGGAGACCAAGGACAGGGTAGGCCTGTTACTCAACGAGGGGGGTGTGGGGTGTGGAAATAATAACAGAAAATGTGGAAATGGCAGAAGTGCTAACAGACTTTTTTGTTTCAGTTTTCACCAAAAAGGTTGGTGGTGATTGGACGTCTAACATAGTGAATGCCAATGAAAATGAGTTAGGCTCTGAGGCTAAAATAGAGAAAGAACAAGTTAAAAATTACATAGACAAGTTAGATGTCTTAATGTCACCAGGGCCTGATGAAATACATCCTAGAATACTCAAGGAGCTGATTGAGGAAATATCTGAGCCATTAGCGATTATCTTTGAAAACTCAGGGAAGACAGGAGAGATTCCAGAGGATGGGGAAAGGGCAAATATAGTGCCAGTCTATAAAAAGGGAAATAAGGAGAACCCGGGGAATTATAGACCAGTCAGTTTAACTTCAGTAACTAGAAAGATAATGGAGCAAATAATCAAGCAATCAATTTTCAAACACCTAGAAGATAAGAAGGTGATAAGTAACAGCATGGATTTGTCAAGAACAAATAATGTCAAACCAACCTAATAACTTTATTTGACAGAGTAACAAGCCTTGTGGATGCGGGGGGGAAAAGCGGTAGATGTGGTATATCTTGAGTTTAGTAAGGCTTTTGATACTGCCTCACATTGACTTTCTCATAAACAAACTAGGGAAATACAACCTAGATGGGGCTACTATAAGGTGGGTGCATAACTGGTTGGAAAACCATAGTTATCAGTGGTTCACAGTCAAGCTGGAAAGGTATATTGAATGGGATCCTGCAGGAATCAGTCCTGGGTCTGATTCTGCTCAATATTTTCATCGATATAGATAATGGCATAGAGCGTATACTTATAAAGTTTGCTGACAATACCAAGCTGGGAGGGGTTGCAGGAGCTTTGGTGGATAGGAATAAAATTCAAAATGATCTGGACAAACTGGAGAAATGGTCTGAAGTAAATAGGATGAAATTCAATAAGGACAAATGCAAAGTACTCCACTTAGGAAGGAACAATCAATTGCACACATACAAAATGACAGCCTAGGAAGGAGTACTACGGAAAGGGATCTGGGGGTTATAGTGGATCACAAGCTAAATACGAGTCAAGACTGTAACACTGTTGGAAAAAAAAGCAAACATTATTCTGGGATGCAGTAGCAGGAGTGTTGAAAGCAAGACACAAGAAGTAATTCTTCCACTCTTCTCTCCACTGATAAGGACTCAACTGGAGTATTGTGTCCATTTCTGGGTGCCACATTTCAGGGAAGATGTGGACAAATTAGAGAAAATCCAGAGGAGAGAAACACAAATGATTAAAGGTCTAGAAAACATGACCTATGAGGGGGGATTGAAAAAACTGGGTTTGTTTAGTCTGGAGAAGATTGAGGGGGGCCATGATAACAGTTTTCAAATACATGAAAGGTTTTTCACAAGGAGCAGGGAGAAAAATTATTCTTCTTAACCTCTGAGGATAGGACAAGAAGTGAGAGGCTTAAAATGCAGCAAGGGAGGTTTAGGCTGGAATATATTTCCTAAAACTAAAAACTTCCTAAATGTCAGGGTAGTTAAGCACTGGAATAAATTGCCTACGGCAGTTGTGAAATCTCCGTCATTGGAGGTTTTTAAGAGCAGGTTAGATGAACACCTGTCAGGGATGGTCTAGATAATTCTTAGTCCTGCCTTGAGTGGAGGGGACTGGACTAGAAGACCTCTTGAGGTCCCTTCCAATGCTACACTTCTATGATTCTATGAAAGATTTGTAAACTAGCAGTATGAAAGGTGGCTTCAAAAAGCATCATATAGTATTGTTAATTTGTATAACCTGAGTGGTATTTTCTACACTTCTGCTTTAAGAAATTCCAATTCTATTGTTTTCATTATAGTAAAACTAAGTGGAACAGCAGCAGAACATTGTGAAGCTGGGGGAGATTTTGATTTTGAGTAAAAGATAAAGAAGGATAATTCAGAATCAGGACCTCAAATTACTTTTGCTTGATAGATTTTAAAGTTGAGAACTACATAAGCCCTTCATACCTAAGATATGAATTTTTAAGGGATCTTTTCTGTAAGGTTGTCCTGTAAGTAAGCTTTATAAATAAAATGGTTATTAATTATAAAGCAGTGGTTTCCAATTGCTGCTAGACATCACCTGCACTGATACTTCAGGCTTGTGTGACTGATGTTCTCTGCTCTTCCCGTTGTGCACACTGTAATCCGTGATGGAGCTTGACTTGCTCCAAACCCCAGCTCTGCATGAATGAAAAGAGGTAAGCGCCAGTTTGTATAGCCAAGGTCTTACTCAACTAAATTGATTCATTTGCTTTGAAAGGGTTGGGCACCACTTCTTAAAGCAGCCGATTGTCCATAATATCCATGAAATGGGTATTATTCACTTTTCTTTTTGCTTATTAACAATTTTGTGAAACTGTTTTCTTTCAGTTCTTGGTGAAGTGGAATATCTCCTCTTGGAGCGACCAGGTCATGTAGCCTTAAGTAACGACACGGTGTCTGTTGATTTTCAGTACTTTGTCAGTGGTAATGTGACAGCAAAGAATGTATCCATCCTACTGCTGGATGCCAGCACCAACCAGACCATTGCAAAAAAACAGCTTCCATCAAGCCAGTCACGGGGGATAGTAGGGTTTGAATGTTTCTCTTTCAAGACTGCTGGGGACTATTGGTTCAGAATGATCTCTGAGATTGATAATGGCACTGAATTTCACTGGAGGGGTGGGAGCACCCTCCTAAGTGTGGAATGGCCTGTATTTCACATTGACTTGAACAGGACCTCTGAGGTGCTCAGGAGTTCCCTTCAGGTTGGACTTTTCACTAATAAACAATTGTGTGCTATGAATGAGACAGTGGTTTCATTGGACGTGATATTCACCAACAGCCTGTATGAACTAGGAAGATTAAGCTCTAATGAGGCATTGGGAATGCGAATGAGCAAAGGAATCTTTCTCTCTAGATCCCAGTGGGTGGAGTTTGACTGCCCACCTGTTGACCAAGAAGTGTATGTCACTGTGTTACTGAAATCATTAGAGACCAACTCAGTCATCGCCTCAACAGGGCCCATAGACCTTATCCACAAATTTGGATACAAACTAGTAGTGGCGCCAGAAGTGATGTGCAAGTCGTCCATTCTGGTGTTTATTGTCTCCCCTCCATGCATTGCCATCAATGGGAAGGTTGCTGTGTACAAGGAAGCTCTCAAACGTCCTGGTGAAAGAACGACATGGCTAGATGAAAACTTCCTACGCCCAGGGAGCAACAGAACAGAATTTAACTGCACTTTATTTGACGTGGGGAAAAATAAATATTGCTTTGAATTTTTTGACATTTCAAGCCAAAGCCAATCGCCCCCAAGAGTTAAGGAATGTATGGTGATCCGAAGGAATATAGGTTTGTATTGACATTTTCTGTCTTTAATTAGAAACTCTATAGGAAAATGACCATCCTTCTATATTGTCAATAAGGATGATAACTTGGATTGATGAAGTTGTAGTTTTTGAGTCTCATAGCACCAGACAAAATAAGTCATGATTAACTGCCGATGGAATAAAGTTTAGTTTGTGTGTGAACAGATACACCAGGATGGTTGATAAAGGTGGTACTGCAGTGGTTTAATGTCACCACTACATTAGTGGTACTCTAACCACAAGTCCAAACCTGCCATGACTAGTGGATTATCTGGATATCTAGTCCCAATAGGAACTGAAATCTGGTAATCACAAAGAATTACACGAGAAACTGCTATCCCGGCTAGGGGCCAATTTCTCGCCCATTTGAAATTACTGGGAGTTTTGTTTATGTGATCAGGATTTGGCCATAATGGAAAAATTCTCTCCTGTGTGCATAGCTCATATGTTTCTTTGGCAGTCTTTCAGCTGGGAATGGCAGATGGGAATCCCAGGTTTGGTAGTGGTCACAGTAGCGGTCACAGTAGCAGAGATTATCTGCTCTGTCTATCATGGAGGGAGAGAGAGGAGAGATGAGTGTCAAAATCACTACTGATTCATGGAGGGCAGTTGTAACTAGAGACTGGCTAAGGAGCTGGTGTTTAGATGGGGATTGGGTTTTGAGTGGGATTTGTGTTCAAGGATAACCCAGGGATAGACGTCACTCCATTCTCATGAGCTATTCTGCAGTTTCTGATGACCCTAATCCACGATGTGAAAATGAGCTCTTTCTAGTTTTGGACCTGACCTGGAACCAAATTCATAGGTCAGATTCAAATCCAGGGGTATGACACCAACCATCACTCCCCACAAAATTCAAAGTGTTTGGATTAGAGTTTCCGATTCTGGCCCAACCCTAATTGTAACAGTCTCTTGAAAGAATGTTTCCTCTGTCTTCTCTTGTGCATGGAAGTGATAGAACTGGAATTTTAGAGCTCCTCATAGATTATAAGTCTCTAAAATTAACACAAGCTTTATATTTTCAGTCCTTCGTAAAATGTTTGTCACATAAGGAAATGCTATAATGTCTGTGGCTTAATTATACTTGTGATGCTATGCTGTTTTACTTCATTCTGTTTTGTAGGTTTTAAAACAACTAACTTTTCAGTTACCAATGTATAGCCTGAAAATTACTTCTAGTCTCACTGCATGGCAAACTCATCTCGTCAACTTCACTTTCCCTCACTACTCTCTTCACATTCTTTCTGACACACACACACACAAACATTTGCAAATTCAGAAATTCATACATTAATCAAGGCAGTTCTTCTATAGCTGGAAGAAGGAGAAAGATTATTGATGTTTCTTTCCCCTACCTAGGTGCTTAGATGCTACAGTGCTGTGGTCCGTAAAGTATCTAGTCAGACAGATACTTACAATATGACACAGATACATTCCAGTGCCCATTATTTCTGTTTTATTTTGTGGGATTCACTTTAAGTTATGACTCCCTGCAATTTGCTTTGTATCCTTTGCTTTCACTATTTACGAGCTCCAGCAGAAAGAATCAGGCTACAAATGTGAAGAAAGGATTTATGTGACTGACAAGTTACTTGTACAGAGCAGATGAAAGCAACCCTACACAGTGTAACTGTAAATAAAATGTCAACTTCAAATTAATTAGACTGCAGCACATCTGACTTTGTGGCAGGGTCTGTAGGACTTCAAAGGCCCATGGCAGCATTCTAGATGCACAAGGTATTCTGCAAAGGGTGCAGCTGTCTGAAGACAGCACAAAGATGGAAATCTTCGCTGCCTGTGCATGAGCTGGAATGGCATTCCAAGTCAGAACTCTGTCATGAAGCCCCTCTCCTGAATGATCTGGCTGTGCTTCAGCCCGGCTTGGGATTGTGTTGTGTCCAGGGCCGGCTCCAGGGTTTTGGCCGCCCCAAGCAGCCAAAAAAAAACAAATAAAAAAAGCCATGATCGCAATCTCCGGCGGCAATTCGGCGGGAGGTCCTTTGCTCCCAGCTGGAGTGAGGGACCGTCCGCCGAATTGCTGCCAAATACCTGGACATGCCACCCCTCTCCAGAGCGGCTGCCCCAAGCACCTGCTTGCCAGGCTGGTGCCTGGAGCCGGCCCTGGTTGTGTCTAAAGACCTAGATCCCATGGCAGACTGCATTTGTGAAATAAAGACAGATGTGTTACTCCATTTCTTCTTCTACATCTTACAAAAGAAAAATATTAACCTATTATCCTTTTGTAATTCTGGCCTAATGGGCAGTTTGAGCTCAGAGTTGGCTTTGAAATCCTGGGCCCCATACCAAGGAGATTAGGTCACCTTGTGCTGCATTGTGGGTGGAAGGGCACAGGATGCATTTCTTATGCTGTGGCACCCAAGAGCATTAGTGATGCCTGTGAAGAGGGAGTGCCTCACACGTCCTCTGAGTAGTAAATACAGGTCTCTAGGTAACCCTGAACACACCAAAATACCATTCCAGTATTCCCATCTCAGGCTTGGCCTACACTAAACCCCCAAATCGAACTAAGGTACGCAACTTCAGCTACGTGAATAACGTAGCTGAAGTTCGAAGTACCTTAGTTCGAACTTACCTCGGTCCACACGCGGCAGGCAGGCTCCCCCGTCGACTCCGCGGTACTCCTCTCGTCTAGCTGGAGTACCGCAGTCGACGGTGAGCACTTCCTGGTTCGACTTATCGCGTCCAGACAAGACGCGATAAGTCAAACCCAGAACTTCGATTGCCAGCCGCCGAATTAGCGGCTGAGTGTAGACATACCCTCAGACCCATCCATTTTTAAACAATGTCAGCTTTTGTTGTTGTTTTGTTTTTTTTTAAAGTCTATCCCTTCTAAGGTTGTGAAATAAACCTTTTAAATGTGAACCAATGCTGTGCAGTTTTTCTAAGCCTGCAGATAGAGGGCCAGTGAGACACTAGCTCAGATCGGTGTGGCCACTCTGACCATTCATCTCAATGGGGTGCTAATGCTGAAGCTTAATGATAGCAGCTTTAATGTAAAAGTTAACTGCTTCTCTGCTGATTTTAGTAAAATCATCCAGCTAATATATGTATCTAGTGTGGCTCTATAACATAGAAGTGTGAGATACAAAATTCCTGTTAGGCCATTGTATGCATCACCTGGGTCGCCGCAAGTTTGTTCTCTTCACCATGTTCTCCTGTATTTTGTCCAGTATTCTTTTAAATGTCCCAAGCAACAAGGCTTGCACCAATTTGCTGGAGAAAATATTCCATGTTCTAGTCCTGATCCCATTTAAAGTCTCTTGGCTTTACTCTAATAAAAATAATCAAAAATAGTATCAATAGCACTCATAATTGGGAAGGTTTTCTTGACTTTTCTGGTCTTAATTTCACCCCATTACACTTAGTTATACCTGAGGATGAAATTCAGCCTGCGTGCAATTCCCTTTGACCCCAATGAGAGTTGTACTTTCTTACATCAGGGCTGAATTTTGATCCCTAGTGTTCTTAGTGAGCAATAAAAAGGGGTAAGGAGAAGGTGGTTAGTAGCACCTTGAGAGTACAGCTGCTACCAAAGAAGGGTGAAAGGGAACAGGGGGAGAGCCACCATAAGAAGGGGCAGTAGTTACCAAGGGAAGGGAGCAGAAGAGCAGTATCTAGGGAAAGGATGAGACAGATAAAGTTCCATCCAAATTTGTTCCACCAGGTCACTGTGTAAATAAGGTTATATTACTCAGACCCCCTTATTCTGTGAGCGTTCTAATCCCTAGGAAGATCTGAGAACCAACTAGTTTTATACCTGAATCCATATCTGACACATTTATCGGATGTGGTTTTAATTGGGATAAAAATAGAATTTGCAGATGGATTCAAAGTAACCAGATATGACAGCATTAGAAAAGTGATCATCTTATGTGCAAGACTGCTCCCTTATTACAAAACTATGCCTGCTTTACAAGTCTCTTAGGGCCCAATCCTACTCCCATTTACATCAATAAGAGAAGGAGCAGGTCCTTAATCTCCATATTCCAGTTAAGTTTTTTATACCTCTGATGCGATGTACTAATATGGACAGCCCTTAACCTCTTGCAATAACTTTGCAAGAGCACTGGATGTGGAATTTTTAGAGGGGTCCTTCTGGGGGAAAAAATTAATCTGAGTTGACTGTTTTGTTGGATAACATGCTATATTAAGGTGTCCCATTGCATAGTGAGAATGAAACACACACAATTGGAGAGAGATGCTACACAAATCAACAATTAACACAGTCACTCACTTGTGTTTGTTTTTCATGAGTCCCGAATTGCCAATGTTTCAAATTGTCTAACTCATCAGTTAAATACCTGCATGTTGATAGGCAGGGCCGGCTCCAGGCACCAGCTTACCAAGCAGGTGCTTGGGGCGGCCACTTCGGAGAGGGGCGGCACGTCCAGCTGTTCGGCGGCAATTCGGCGGACGGTCCCTCACTCCTGCTCGGAGCGAAGGCCCTCCCGCTGAATTGCCCCCGCAGATCGCGATCGCGGCTTTTTTTTTGTTTGTTTGGCTGCTTGGGGCGGCCAAAACCCTGGACCGGGCCCTGTTGATAGGCTCCCCAATTTTACATTAAAAATTCACATTTAACAGTTAGTTTACAGTCTGTGCCTTCTACAGTGTAGTAAAGATTTTCACCTGGCTCTTTAGATCCATTTGTCTTTAATGATTTTGTGTCCATGGAGAAAAATGAGCTGTGCTTGATTTTATTTTTTATTTTTTTTAATTCTAGTAGATTGCAGAGAAAGATTCAGAAGCTTAAACTGTTATCTTTCACAGAAGCTGGGTAATTTCCTCCCATGAGAGACTTTTTGATTATTGTGAGCTCCAAACCTGCAAGGTGTTTAGGCCCAGAGCCACAAAGGTACTTAGGAGCCTGAACCCCAGACTTTGGTGCCTAAGCCCTGGTTTTAGGCTTCATTGTGATTCACGAAAATCCCACTAGGCTGCTACCTAACCTGTAGGTGTCTAACTCACTTGATTCCTAAATTTCTGCTGTAAAAGTTCCCTACCACCTAAGTTTCTACCTCTGGTCATGTGTACAGCTGCCCCACTCTAGGTGTGTGTACAGATATCTCATGTCTAAGCCCCAGAGCGATTCATAAATTGGGGGAAAGATAGGTGTTCCTCCAACTCTCTCACTCATAGGGCCCAATCTGGTAGACAGGTCCCATTCAAAATCTGGCTGGAGAAGATGGTGATGCCAGTGCCTCCCCACCTTGTAACTTTTAGCCCACTGGTTAGAGCACTCAGCCTGGCTAGGGGAGATACAAGTTCAATTCCTCCCTCTGCCTATGGGGGAGAAATGATTTGCACAGAGGTCTCCCACGAGAGTGCTTTAACCACAGAGCTATGGGACAGTCCTATGGGGGGACTCCCTCAATCTCTCCTGTTGAAGCTGTGCCACTTTGGATAAATGATTAATTAGTCATTGGGGGAGGGTGGCTGTTGGGGGTTCCCCCCTCCCAGGTGAGTGCCCTATCCACAAGACTCTAGACTCATTCTGTCTCTGGCCCAATGCCTGTTTAAGCATTTACATACAATGGAAGAGCTTCAATAGGAGAGACTGAGGGGACCTGACATCAAAATAGCCCCTAGCTCAGTGGTTAGACTAGGTTCCCAAGAGATGGAGGAAGACCTCTGTTCAAAAGTGTTCTCCTCAGACAGAGGGAGAATTGAACCTGCGTCTTCCACATCCCAGGTGAGTGCGCTCACCATGGGGCTAAAGGCAGCAAGGTGGGTAGCACCAGTACCACCACCTCCTCAAGCATCTTGTGTGGCATGAGGCAGGCAGCAAACTCATTCTGGCAAGCAGCAGCTTAGACACCAAACCCACCTGACTCCAGGACAGGGGTTCCTGGTTGGGAACGCCAGCAGAAATAGGTGCCTGGAATTAGGCATTTAACTCCATGAGAGGGGAGGGGTTTAGGATACCCCCATCTTGTCAGCATTTCCCATTAGCTACCATAGGCAGCTCCTTGCCTCACATGCTGACTTTTGTGGATTGTATTCCAAGGTGTCTGTCTCTCCCAGTTCATTGTACAGGGAACCTGGGCACCTAACTCAGGTTTTTCAGATTACGTTATGGTTCCTGTGATTTTCTAGGTGCCTAAAAGTAGAGTGTTGTGAAGTGCAGTATTGCAATACCCCAATCCTTTTGTAGATTCATACCCAAGTATCTTCTGTAAGGAGTTGTGCGCTCTCAGCTCCTACTGAAGTCATTGCAGAGATGAGGCGAATTGGTACCTCACAGGACAGGGCCTGAGATTAGAAAATATCTTTGATTTAAATTGTGTGTATTTTATTTAGTCTCTGAGCCTGATCATGTGATCTACCCAGCACCCTCATCTCCTACTAAAGTGAACAATAATTGGGGAGCTCAGCACCTTGCAGTATCTGGTCCTATATCTGAATGAGATTAACAGGGGTAAAACCAAGCTGTATCTAACACACATGCGTGACACACTTGTCACAGAGGCATATAAAAGAGAGTAAACTGATAACCTAAGGCTCCAATCCTGCAATCATTTATGCATGAAAGTAACTTCAAGCATGTAAGTAATCAGATGAGTTCAACAGGACTACTCACCTGTGTAAATTTACTGATGTTGGCATGTTTGCAAGTATTTGCAGGATTGGGGCCCAAAGCAGTTAAAATCCTCATATTTAAACACAGTTTCATTTTTTCCCTTTGGTCCTTTGCAAGTAATAACACAGCATGAACAATACCACACCTAATGTACCATAACCTCCATCTCTGTTATACAACCACGTTCTTTAATTCTTTAGATTTGTGTAAATAGTTCATGAGTCAGGGGTTAAAGCAAAAGTCATGGGACACTATGAGGTTAAGAATGATGTAATTAAAAACAGATTTCATGACCTGTATAAGTAATAGCAACACCATAATTATTAAAGAGAGAGAATTAAAAAAAAAACAATTTACTTTTCCATCATTTATGTGGTTTTACTTTTTGCATTTTACCCCTCCTAGATAATGAAAATAGTCAGTTTAGTGGTTTTGTTTCTGGTCCATTTCAAATCAGTTCCTATAAGCCAACTAATAATATTTAATGGGGACAATCCCAAGATATCTATCACACATTGTTCTGTCTCTCCAAAAAAATCACACCAGGTCTAATGAATTTTATTGGAGTTTAAGGGTGTGGTTCTATTTTTCTTTCAAAATGTTATTTATAGCATTCAAAAGTTGGCAGGCATGGTCACTTTCAGCTTCCGGATTCTCAGTGCTGTAAAGTTTCAGTTATGAACACAGCAAGAGGCTGTTGAAATTCAACCAAAAAACTGCTTGTGTTGCATTTAAAATAACGAAAATGCATTATGCCTTGAACCCTGCCCCCTTAAAAAAAACTTAATTTTTCATCCTAATACTCCTCATTGAGAGCCCCCTCAAACAATAAAAGATGAGGACCTCTAAAACACTGTTAAACTAGTGGTTCAATAACATTATTTGTGTGCTATGAAGATAATAGGAGAGAAACCAACACTGCTTTTTCAATAGTCCCTTTGGGCCTCAGCCTCCTCTCCCAGCAGTATAAATCGGGGTAACCCCACTGAAATCAATAGTGATGCTAATGTAAAACCAGCATACACAAGATAGGAATTGGGCCCTATACATGCCTAAACTGATAAGACATTAGAAAGACTTGTGGATTCATTTCTATTTGCTGTTGTACAAGGCATATCCTGCTGGCCTTAGTTAACAGACTAGGAGTGCAATCCTGCTGCCATTGGAGGCAATGGAATCATTGCTCCTGACTCCAATGGGAGCAGGCATAGGCCCCAGTAGCTGTTTGCTTTGCAGTGTTACAATTGCAGAGTTGGGGTTGATTAGTTTTTATATAAAGGAGGGAT
Organism: Chrysemys picta bellii; assembly: GCF_011386835.1. NCBI lineage: Eukaryota > Metazoa > Chordata > Testudines > Emydidae > Chrysemys > Chrysemys picta. The sequence goes on from NC_088791.1 coordinate 300,017,323, forward strand.
AGTTGAAAGCTTTGCTGTAAGATTAAATGAGTCTGGCTGCATTCCTCATTGCTCTGATTTCATGTATCCACAGAAACATGGAGCCTGTGGCAGCCCTGGAGTTCTTGCAGCGTGACCTGTGGGGATGGAGTCCGTGAGCGACACAGAGAATGTCTCACATCGCTGCCAGCAAAACCAGGCTGTGTTGGGACACCGAAAGAGACTTCGCTGTGCTCTCTAGAGGAATGTTCTAGTATGTGGTCCTGCTTTCTTTAAAGCTTTTCTCCTTGACATGTGTCTGCTTTCTCTGGAGAAAACAAAATGCATGTTATTATGATAGGTTTGAGAAACTAAAGCATTTAAACCAGTCTTTGTGACTTCTTATTCACTGGGGATGAAATCCTGGCCACATTCAGGTCAATGGAAAACTCCCACTGACTACATTGTGGCCAGGATCCCTGGAGTAAATTTCACCAACTGGCTGATGGAAACCCATGCAGTACTATCCGTCTGTGTGTTTGCCGGGGATAGAGAGATATAGGCAGCATGGCTGGTCCAGTGACACTCATACCACGGAGGTGGATTCCACGTTGGCATCACATCTGCCAGCAAGGAAGGGAGTACTGGGGATGGGCTAGGGGAGAGGTCACTGGTCACAATAGGGATGAATCTGGGCTGGCTCAGTCTGTCACAGTTGCTCACGCAAAGGAAGTCAGTAAAGAGTCACACAGACAGTCCGGCTTTATCGCTAGCTTCTGAACAGAGGAGAGAGATTTTTAATGTATTTCAAAATATATATGAAAAATAATGCCAATAATGAAAATGTATTTCAAATATGATAAAACCGGAAGTTTGTGTGGAACAGATTGAGAATATATTAACCATATGTATAGCCATATGGAGTCTGGTCCTGTTGGGTGCTGAGTACTTCCTGTCCATCAGCCCTTAGCATTTTCATCTGGGCCTGCAAACCCACATTATTGACTCCCACTCTCCCAAGTGTAACAGTCTTCTGCTACACTTCCCTTAGAACATAATACTGGGTCTGACCAAAGGTCTATCTAGCCCAGTATCCTGTCTTCCAACAGTGGCCAATGCCAGATGCCCCAGAGGGAATGAACAGAACAGATAATCATCAAGTGATCCATCCCCAGTTGCCCATTCCCAGCTTCTGCCAAACAGAGGCTAGGAACACAATCCCTGTCCATCCTGGCTAATAGCCATTGATGGACCTATCCTCCATGAACTTATCTAGTTCTTTTTTGAACCCTGTTATAGTCTTGGCCTTCACAACATCCTCTGGCAAGGAGTTCCACAGGTTGACTATGCGTTGTGTGAAAAAATACGTCCTTTTGTTTGTTTTAAACCTGCTGCCTATTAATTTCATTTGGTGACCCCTCGTTCTTGTGTTATGAGAAGGAGTAAATAACACTTCCTTATTTACTTTCTCCACACCAGTCATGATTTTGAAGACCTCTATCATATCCCCTCCTCAGTCATCTCTTTTCCAAGCTGAAAAGTCCCAGTCGTATTAATCTCTCCTCATGTGGTAGTCGTTTCATACCCCTAATAATTTTTGTTGCCCTTTTTTGAATGTTTTCCAATTCCAATATATCTTTTTTGAGATGGGGTGACCACATCTGCATGCAGTATTCAAGATGTGGGTGTACCATGGATTTATATAGAGGCAATATGATATTTTCTGTCTTATTATCTATCCCTTTCTGAATGATTCCCAACATTCTGTTTGCTTTTTTGACTGCCACTGTACATTGAGTGGATGTTTTCAGAGAACTATTCACAATGACTCCAAGATCTCTTTCTTGAGTGGTAACAGCTAATTTAGACCCCATCATTTTATATGTATAGTTGGGATTATGTTTTCCAATGTGCATTACTTTGCATTTATCAACACTGAAACATTGTTCCTGCTACACTCTTCCCCTCTGTGCATAAATCAATGTGTACCCATTTTGCATACCCACAGAATGTCTCAGCTGTGCAAGTTACACTGGCTTACTGCCTCCCTGCCAAGTTACCCTTACACCTGTTTTCTGATCATCCTGCACCAAAGTCAGATTTATGCCACTACAGAATTATGCCTGAATTATTTAATCTTGTATAAAATTTAAAAGATGTTTTCACATTGTGCTCCAGCTCTGGGTACTGCTGACCTTGTGCTGTAAATAATAGCATCAGACCATCCTCTGCTGTGTCTCTGGTCCATCTAGGAGAGTCTGTTTCAGCATTATTATATTTGTATTCTTTAGTCCAGTAGATGGAGCAAGTGGCCGAGTAACAGAAGCCAGCACAGAGGGTTGGAACCCTGGTGGAAGGGCTGAAGAGGAGAGGTAGAAATAAATAAAAAAGATCAACAAGCAGGAGTGAGAAAAGAAAATAAGGAGAGAAGGAAAAATGAATAACTAAAACATTCCGATCCAGATTCTTTTCTCTTTTCCACTGGTATAAATCGAGAGTAACTCCATGGGTTTCAATCACAGCCACAGCCACACTTGGCCAAATTCTGGTCTTGTTTCTCTTCTGATGGCATCATCTTTCCCCACACCTCCCACTGTGTGACTCTAAGAATTTTGTAGTGCTACTTGGACAGTGAGCCTCTAGTGACCAACTGAGTGCAGCTTTTTTGACATTACTCTGAAAATGAATTGTACATGTTATCTGTTAAATGAACTGCCAGACTTCCTGAATGAGTGACATGCCACGCTGCAGTTGCATTCCGTATGGATCTGTTGAGCCAAAAATATGTACAGGTCTGTCTCATCTTATGCTGGGGTTACGTTCCGCGGTCAACGCGTAAAGTGAAAACCGCGTATAGTCAAAATTACATTGAGTGTAATGGCGGGTGGAATCGCCCGCACTACAGGAACAGTATTTAAATTGTTATTTTTCTCTTTTTTGTTGTTTTTTGTTTTGTTTTTGCCGACCGCGTAAAGCTGAATTCGCACATGTTAAATGCGCGTAAGATGCGACAGACCTGTATAAATAACAAGCTGATTATCAAGGTGGCATTTTACAAAGGGCGTGGGAAGGAAAAAGTCTGTTTCTGAATTCTGGAGTATACATGTGGTTTGGTGACTGCAGCTATGAATTCTGCATCTACACTGCAGTTAGTTGAGCAGTCATTGTGGAACACTGAAAAGCATTCTGGGAATGTATATGGTGGACACTCCATAACGTACATGTAAATGTGTAGAGTGGATACTGGATGGCCTGAGGGACTGGTAAAAGGATGCCTTAGCCTTTCACTTTTAGATTACTGATTTCTATCCAGGTCTGGGCAGTAGCAATGGAACATAACTACCATCAGAAAACTGTTTAGTGGCCTATAAGAAATTAGTGTTTGGACACCATGGTAACAGGCACTAAATAAAAAGCTAAGATAGATAGAAATTAGAAAAGGAGTGTTGTCTAATGGCTAGAAAAGTAGATTTGGAGCCAGGATTTCGGGGTTCTATGACTATGATTGATTTGCTGGTGACCTTGGGCAAAATCACTCAATCTCTCTGCGTCTTGGTTTATTCTTTGGTAACATGGGTATGATACTTGTCCTGGTGTGCTGTGAGGCTTAATTAATGTTTGTAAAATGCTTTGAGACCCTCATAACATGCACTATAGTTGTGCAAAGTATTGTTACCAGGATTTCTCTTGAAAGTCCCTCTCCAGTTCATAACAGACAAATATCAATAACAAAAACCCCAAGACCTCTTCTTAGCCCAGAACTGAATGGGCATGGAGAATACTCTGTTGTCTGACTCCCAGAGGTGTAACACTGGGTGAGAGTTGAAGAAACATTCTCAGGGCAACGTGGGGGAACTTGTGATGCCACTGCTTATGCTGTCCATCTTCTCTCCAGACCTCAGGGCTGTCAAGCCACTTACCTTTCACATCGGGGATCTGCTTGGCACAAGGGGAACAAATACCTTTCACAAACCCTAAAATCAGTTGAAAAATAATTTTAGTTGCTGGGTTACCCTAACCACTAGGCTGACCTAATAGATCAATTCCAATAACAAATTGTTAACTCCTGGATAGCACTTTTCATCTGTAGATTTCCAAGTGCTGTTCCAAAAAGAGCAAGTATCTTTATCCCTATTTTACAGATGGGGAAACTGAGGCACTGGCAGTGACGTGGCTTGCCCAAGGTCAGCTAGCAGACCAATGGCAGAGCCTGACACCCCTCACCTGATCACACTGCCTCTATGTACTTGCTCTTTTCATAGAAACCGTACCAACTCTTGCAAAAAGCTTCCCACCGGATTTGCGAAACTCAAACCTAAGAAAAGCCATTAGGTTCAGGTGTATAAAATATTCTTCTGGCATCATGAAAAGAGGTGAGACTAGCAGAAATAGGTAGCAAATGAAGTTTAAAAGGTAGACAGGTCTGCAGGGCCCTCAATATAAAGTAGGTGGATTTGCTGATGCAAATCAAGGTTTATCCTCTTTTATCTGAAGAAGACAGATGTGTGCTAAGGACATGCTGGCAAGTAGACAATTTAATGTATTTTATTCATTGATTTTCTTTTTTTTAATTGTAGAATATCTTACTAAAACTCCAAATGTCCAATGAAAATGCAACTTTGATAACAGAATGTGTTCACTCTTTGTTACAGTTATAAAGCCTACCACCCCTCCTTCTGAACAGCACCAAGAGGACCAGAAAGCTAATAATATAGTCACCATCACTGGCATCTCCTTGTGCTTGTTCATAATCCTAGCCACTGTTCTCATCACCCTGTGGAGGAAGCTCTGCAGAGCTCAGAAGTGCAGCACCTCTGTGCGCTGTAACTCTGTCCATTCGCCCAACTGCCACAAGAGCTCCGACGAAGAGAACATCTGTCAAGCTGGCACGCAGCGGGAGAGCTTTTCCGCGGGCAGCGAAGCGCCTCGAGTGCAAGCCGGAGAGCCTGTTAACATACCTTTGACCTGTAGGAGGAGCCTTCAATTTGCTCAAGAAGAGGACACCTCTGTCAGTGACAATTTTCAGTCAAATGCTCAAAAAATAATCCCTCCAATTTTCAGCTATCGCCTTGCACAGCAGCAGCTGAAAGAGATGAAGAAGAAAGGCCTGACTGAAACCACAAAGGTGTATCACGTATCTCAGACGCCTCTGACTGACACCGTTATTGATGCCACGGCTGTGCTTCCCCTGGGCACAGAAAACCAAGAGGAGGCTGCTGCACACAAATTCAGGATCAAATCTCCATTTCTGGATCAGCCAGTCAGTCATCTCAAATTCCCTAGGGAAAAATCTAATTCTAGGGTGGACTCTGTACTGTCACAGGCCAATCCTGTAACAAGCCCTAGTCAGACCCTCATTAGACGAGCTCACCTGAAATACCAAAATAACAAAGGGGAGCCGTTAGAGAAAGGCTGTCACAGAAACCCACAGTTCAGAAGAACAGCCAGTTTCCATGAAACTAAAAAGGTCAGGCCCTATAGGGAACGGAGCATGTCCACTCTTACCTCACGGCAGATTCCTCTTTATAGTGCCAGGACCAGAACGTGGGGTCAGGCACTGGAAGACAAGTCCCGGCCAACATGTAAAGATGCTGATCCAAGTTCTGAAAAGTTTGACCAGTCTCATTGCACTCTGTTAGCTGGTGAGCCACTGAGCTATGGCACAAAATACCGCCACAAAGGGGGCCCTCCAGTGGGGAGGCCGGATCTGATCAGTGACCGTCAGCCTGCAGGCCAAGTAGCAGGAGCTGACAAACCAGAGCCAAACAGAAACAGGAGGGGCTCTTCACCAAACCATCGAGGGGCTTTGAGGAAAGAACCCATCTCAACTCTGAAAGATAATTACCAGCGAGGCAGTGCTCTAAGCCCTGTCCAGTACAGAAAGGACAAATGCCAGAGCTTCCCCACAGACCCTGAATTTGCCTTTTATGATAATAATTCTTTTGGCTTAACAGAATCGGAGCAATGGATGATTGACCTGCCTGGATATTTTGGTTCAAATGAAGAAGATGAAACAAGTACTTTAAGTATTGAGAAACTGGTGATCTGAATGACTGATTGCAGTACTGTAGGGCGGGGGTGTGAGAGAAGAGCTGCAAAATCTGTTGGTTTATAATAAAAGCAATAATGGCAACCAGGTTCCAGCTGTTTGGGGCAGGAGGGAAATCCTACGGCCTGATTTGTGAGCATGCATTTCTTTTTAATTAATAGAAAGGGCTTTGATGTCATTGTTTTGTCTAGTACACACACATAACCTGGGAAAGCAAATGGAAATGATAGTGTGACACAGAGAAAATCGAACAGATTTTATTCTATAGAGCACAGAAAAGAGTAGTGCTCAATGAATAATTTATACTGAATCATGAATCCAGTCAATTTAGCCTCTTTTTCTGCTTGCGGACCATCCACTAGCAGAGCACGACATCCTGTAACATCTGTTCAACACTATTTAATGAATTGTTTCAGTTTTTTTTAACCTAGGTTGTGAACAGTTTTCAGCGTATCTTTAAAATTCACTATTGGTCATGGGGTTCTGCACATCCGTTGGGTGCCCCCGCTTGCCCAGTGTGGGGCTGATACACTCCGCCACACAGTCATCAGGACTCTCAGCTGGGCCAGACAAACACAATCAGGAACTCTGGCCCACAGTGAGGGGCTGAACAGGCGAACCGTCTATAGCTCCTGAGCCTCCTGGCTGTGGCAAACAATCACAAACAGGCCTTCAGCCCCTTGGGTGGGGCAGAATAACCAATCTATAGCTGGGGTCTCTGGCGGTAATAGCCACCTGCCAGTGCCGAGCCCACCCTGCTCCACTAGGTTCCGACCCAGGGCCCTGTGGAGCCTGTAGTCTCCCTCTTCAGGATTCAAGTATCAGCTCCCAATATATTCCCTCGGTCACTTCCTACCTCTAAGTCCACTTTGGGCTTGTCCTCCCGGGCAGAGGCTTGGCATCTCCGTCGGCCTTCATAGATGGGGATCCCTCATCATATAGTCAGGGAGACTCGCTTCTGTAATCTGGAAGGCTGGTGGTACCTCAGCGGGAGCTGGCAACGCATGTCTGTCTTCCTTCTCCGCCAGCCAGGACTGGAGTGAGCTGTTCCCTTTTATCTGCTCCCTCCAACTGGAGCATGTGCAGCAGAGGTGACAGGGCCTGGCCTCTGGGCCAAAAGTGACTGGTTAACCCCTGCTTGCCCAGTGCGGCATTGACACACCCCATCACATTATTGAACTGTGTTGATTGTTTGTAACTGGTCAGATAAGTCATGTGGTGTTTTTCCTGTTCCCTGATTAGATGAGGAGAGCATGAGCAATTCTGGAGTGAATACTTGTTTACAATTTGGTTTTTGTGATTCATCACATACAAGACCTCGCCATTTGTTTTCTGTGTTGGTGCCAGGAAAGCTTGAGATTGCACAAACGTGTGGAAAGGAACAGAAAAGCATTGTAGAAAATAAACAGACTAGGTCTGATAGTGTGGTCAAGGAAAATTCATTAACAAATTTGAGTACTTGCTAAAACTGTTAGTGCAGTATTCTTACCCACCTGTAGAAGCCAGTGAAAGACCTCTTACCTTCTCTCCTTCATTGTAATGCTCTTTCCCTGTATTAAATGTTGTATTTTTATTTTTGCTTATACAAGTTGACAGATACTACAGCAAGATACAAATAAATTATGAACAAAACCAGTGGAACAAAATGCCTATTTAATTAAGATATGCTTTGCAAACAAAATGAAAAAGGAAATTAACTCGTCCATGTCTGTTGATTCCTGGAGAACCTTCTCCATAGGCACGTTTATTTCACCAGAGGATATTTAACAAATGGGATTGGACACTGCTGTACTTGCTCAACGCTTTTAGCAAAGTCACTGCACACAAAGGAGATGCAAAGAGTGGCAGGCAGGGCAGTTTGACTCAGTTCTTTACTCCAGCCATTTATTGGAATAACAGATTCTTCAGAGGTATAGAGAAAACAGGTGGAAGGAATACATTAATGGAGGAAACAAAGAAAATAAAAGAAGCCTCAGATGGAGATTGAAAAGGGAGGATTTGGGGTAGGGAAGAGACACCTGACAGTTTTAAACTACCCCGTCCTCATAGTGCCAGGCTTCCCTTTCAGCAGCTCGTCCCCTGGTAACCTTTAATCCACATTCCAGTGAAAAGCTAAATTTGGAAATGCTCAATATTTCAAATATAGGCTCAGATCCTGCAATTTACAATGCGCAGGCAGATTCCTACACCTTCATAGAGCCCCACTGGTGTTAGTAATGGGAGATTTGATCATTAGAAACATAGGTAGCTGGTTTTGTGCTGACCGGGAGAACCATATGGTGACTTGCCTGCCTGGTGCGAAGGTTGTGGATCTCTCGAGGCATCGAGATAGACTTATGTGTAGTGCTGGGGAGGAGCCGGTGGTTGTGGTACATGTAGGTACCAATGACATAGGGAAGGGTAGGAGAGACGTCCTGGAGGCCAAATTTAGGCTGCTAGGGAAGAGGCTGAAATCCAGGACATCTATGGTGGCATTCTCAGAAATGCTCCCAGTTCCACGCGCAGGGCCAGGTAGGCAGGCAGAGCTTCAGAGTCTCAATGCGTGGATGAGACAATGGTGTAGAGAGGAGCGGTTTAGATTTATTAGGAACTGGGGAAACTTTTGGGATGGGGGAACCTATACAGGAGGGATGGGCTCCACCTAAACCAAAGTGGACCCAGACTGCTGGCACTTAACATTAAAAAGGTTGCAGAGCAGTTTTTAAACTAAGAGATGGGGGAAAGCCGACTGCTGCAGAGGAGCACGTGGATCGGACAGAGACTTCTCTAGAGGAGAGTCTATTGATAGAGATTCTCTAGGTTCTAGTCAGGAGGAGAGAATGGAAGAGGATAAAGTAGGGGCCAGATCAGACAAGAAACATTCACATAAAAAAGAATCCAACACATCAGAAAAGGGTAGACAAATAAACAGTGACAAGTTTTTAAAGTGCTTGTACACAAATGCTAGAAGTCTAAATAATAAGATGGGTGAACTAGAGTGTCTCGTGTTAAAGGAGGAAATTGATATAATAGGTATCTCAGAAACCTGGTGGACTGAGGACAATCAATGGGACACAATCATTCTGGGGTACAAAATATATCGGAAGGATAGAACAGGTCGTGCGGGGTGGGGAGTGGCACTGTATGTGAAAGGAAATGTAGAATCAAATGAAGTAAAAATCTTACGTGAATCCACATGTTCCATAGAATCTCTAGGGATAGAAATTTCATGCTCTAATAAGAATATAACATTAGGGATCTATTATCGACTACCTGTCCAGGACAGTGATAGTGACGATGAAATGCTAAGAGAGATTAGAGAGGCTATGAAAATAAAGAACTCAATAATAATGGGGGATTTCAATTGTCCCCATATTGACTGGGAACATGTCACCTCAGGACGAAATGCAGAGACAAAATTTCTCTATACTTTACATGACTGCTTCTTGGAGCAGCTGGTACAGGAACCCACCAGGGGAGAGACAATTCTCGATTTAGTCCTGAGTGGAGTGCAGGATCTGGCTCAAGAGGTAACTATAACAGGACTGCTTGGAAATAGTGACCATAATATAACAACTTTTAACATTCCTGTGGTGGGCAGAACACCTCAACAGCCCAACACTGTGACATTTAACTTCAGAAAGGAGAACTATGCAAAAATGAGGTTAGTTAAACAGAAATTAAAAGGTACAGTGACTGGAGTGAAATCCCTGCAAGCTGCATGGACACTTTTCAAAGACACCATAATAGAGGCCCAACTTAAATGTATACCCCAAATTTAAAAAACACAGTAAAGGAACTAAAAAAAGAGCCACCGTGGCTTAACAACCATGTAAAAGAAGCAGTGGAAGATAAAAAGGCATCTTTTAAAAAGTGGAAGTCAAAGCCTAGTGAGGTAAATAGAAAGGAGCATAAACACTGCCAAATTAAGTGTAAAAATGTAATGAGAAAAGCCAAAAAGGAGTTTGAAGAACGGCTAGCCAAAAACTCAAAAGGTAATAAAGTACATCAGAAGCAGGAAGCCTGCTAAACAACCAGTGGGGCCCCTGGACGATCAAGATACAAAAGGAGCACTTAAAGACAATAAAGTCATTGTGGAGAAACTAAGGCCTGGTCTACACTATGACTTTAATTCGGATTTAGCAGTGTTAAATCAAATTAACCCTGCACCCATCCACACAACGAAGCCATTTATTTCAAAATAAAGGGCTCTTAAAATCGATTTCTGTACTCCATCCCGACAAGCGGAGTAGCGTCAAAATCGATTTTGTCATTTCGAATTAGGGTTAGTGTGGCCGCAATTTGATGGTATTGGCCTCCGGGAGCTATCCCACAGTGCACCATTGTGACCGCTCTTGGATGCACTTGCCAGGTAGACAGGAAAAGCCCCGCGAACATTTGAATTTCATTTCCTGTTTGCCCAGCGTGGAGAGCACAGGTGACCACAGATAGCTCATCAGCTCATCATGCAGACCGATAATTGAAAAAGAGCACCAGCATGGACCGTACGGGAGGTACTGGATCTGATCGCTATATGGGGAGAGGATTCAGTGCTTCGTTCAAAAAGACGAAATGCCAAAACTTTTGAAAAATGCCAAAACTTTTGAAAAAATCTCCAAGGGCATGATGGAGAGAGGCCACAATAAGGACTCAAAATTAAGCTTGCCTTACAGGCCCTGAAAATGTTACTAGAACCAGTGATAAAAGTGTGAGCGAAATGTCTTGGAGCATCATCTCTCACAACCATTTCTGACTTTCCATTCAAATCTTTGTCCATCTCCCAGTATTGTTTAAGAACAGAAACAATGTAAATTTCCATGATTTTTAATTCACACGTGTATGAATATATAATACAAATTACAATGTGTATTTATCTAAAGGAAAAGGAAAATAAATTGAAAAGAACAACTAATTTAAAAGAGCATATTTATAATACACAAAGTGTAGGCTCATTTTACAGCATGGATGTTAAAGGATCTATGTCAAGCCCAAATCTTTTGTTACTAACAACAAATTATCGGAAGAGAATTAATTATTGGCATTACATTTCTTGTTGTTATTCTATTCTCATTCATTTGTGCTGTACACTTTTCTCATTTCACTTGGCTAATATAATGAAGTGGAAGTGAACAGTGAACTAGAAGAGAACTTTCTAGTTCTCATTCACTAGCACAAAGTCGTCTGGTACAGAACAATGATAAGAACATATAAATAAACAAATTGTAACTGAAATAAAAAATTCCCCAGAATATTTGCATTCATATTAGGCTTTGCAAAGTTAGGTGACCAGATGTCCTGATTTTATAGGGACAGTCCCGATTTTTGGGTCTTTTTCTTGTATAGGCTCCTATTAACCCCCACCTCCTGTCCCAATTTTTCACACTTGCTGTCTGGTCACCCTATGCAAAGTCCACTTCAAAATAAAATCTAAATCTGGGGCCTAGATCTAGCTGACAGCTTTAAGGGCCAAATCCTTATCCCTCTGTTTGTTCTATTTCTGTGTTCTTATATTGCTTACCACATTCACTGACCATTGAAATCAGGGTGAGAAGAATTTGGCCATTATAAGATACAAATGGCTAAGAGGAGTAAGGGCCTGATTCTGCAAGGTGCAGAGAGTTTCCTGCAGGGCCACCCAGAGGATTCAGGGGGCCCCGGGCAAAGCAATTTCAGGGGCCCCTTCCATAAAAAAATGTTGCAATACTATAGAATACTATATTCTCATGGGGGCCCCTGCGGGTCCCAGGGCGGGGCAAATTGCCCCACTTGCCACCCCCAGGCAGCCCTGGTTTCCTGTGAACTGCTGAATACTCTCATCTCCACTAAAGATCATTGGAAAACAAACTTTTGTGGTGTTTCCAATGGTTTTAACAAGAATGAGAGACCCTTACATCCTCCATTAGACCATATGATAGGCATATTCTACTACCCTGGGGGTGGATCCTCAACTAATATAAACTGATCAAATGCCAATTACTACAGTGCAGCTGTGCTGATTTACACCAGCTGAGGGTTTGGCCCTTGATTTCTAAAATCCTTTCTATCCTATACTCTCTCTGTCTCCAATGATGCGGATTCTAGCTGTCCTAGCTGCTTTCACCATTTCCACTCCCTACGTCGACAAAAGATGGAAGCCTGATTTTCATGGCTGTGTATTTCAGGGAGTACCAGAACCCATGCCAGGTTGACCAAACCACTCCATTGTCATGGCGTCCGGTGTAGTTTCCTGTTTTATAGTATTGTCCATTGAGATTTGCTGCGTGGCATCTTGAGGGATGAAAGGGGGAGGGAGGAAAAGGAGACTCCGTTTAAAGTGAGAAGGCATTGCATCATTACAGCAAAATACAATGTATTTTTATCGATATACATTTGAATTCAATGGGTCTATGCCAGTTTACACCTGATGAGGGCCTGGCTTATAAGGGCTTAATATGAAACAAAAGGCTTAGTCTTGCACACTGTCCACATGCAGAACTATTGACTTCAGTGTGCATTCCCTGCACAGAGGGCCTCTGAGACCAGACTCAGTAACTGCTAACATACCAGTAATACCCACCAATGAACTATAACATAAAAGAAATATAATTATGGCCAACTGTGATAGAAAGCTCAAAAATTAATCACCCCAAACTAGAGAAATGCCCTTAACATACACTCTAACGGCCAGTTGAGCCTGTTTGTGGCTAGGAATTGTTTCCTTCAGGCCCTTGGTGCACAGGGCATTTCTCTTATGCTTTTATTATGGAAGTCATCGTGAAAGCTATTTAAACTTCTCTGCCTTGAACAGTAATGAAAAAACAGACTGTTGCTGCACACCCACCCACAGCCTTAGTCCCATATGCATCACTCTTTGAGTATTGGATACAGTCAACTTCTTCCCATACCTGTTAAACCACCAGCCACACTGGTTCTCTTGTGCACAGTTGCCTGCTAGGAATCTGTCATGATCCTTGTCTGATGTGGAGAACGGCATCCCACTGTGTGATGCTGACCACTGGTCTTCAAAGTTACTCCCGCCAAACAGAGCATCACCAGCGTTACCAGAATAGGTGCCAACCCATAACCTGTAATTGTCCTGCAAGAGTTAAATGTAAACATTTCTCTGTTATCAGCAGCCTTTTATTTCTTTTTTAAAGCTCATAATTGTTTTCTGCAATATGCTGTGGGCCAAATTAATCCCTGGTATAACTCCACTGAAGTCAGAAATGATTTTGGCCTTATGCTTTTTGATATTAGCCTTGGGCCAAAACCCCATCTAATCTACCAAATATACTGCCAAGTTGCTCTCCTGCTACTAAAGGCTACAAGTATTATTCTCTTTCAACACCTACATGATACAAATTGGCTAATCCTGGCAGCAACACCTAGAAATTAGAAGAATGGCTCGAGGGGCAATGGTGGTGAAGTACCCCAGACTTGTCATCTTGGAAGATTTCAACATACACATTGACAAAGGTTGCAGATGCAAAAGTCCAAAAATTCATCTCCTCTCTTGCCTCCCTAGGACTTTCACAGATCATCTCTAGTCCAGCCTCACAGCTGGTCACGCTCTGGACCTAATTTTCAGCCTAGATGTCAAGACAGAGGACATCACAACCCAGCCACTCTTTTGGATGACCCATCACCTCATTAGGGCAGTGGCCAGAGAACCTTCCAGCATCTAGCCAACAAGAAAGATCAGTGAGTGTGATTTGACCATAAAAACTCATGGACTCCAACAAATTGCAAAGCTTGCTGAAGGACAACAGCACCCCACCCACAGCACCCCACCCACAGCATGAGGTGTCAAGGACCTGGTGAATCATTACCATTCTACACTGGCCTTGGCCACTGTTACGCTGGCTCCTATGCAGCCCCTTCCTCCCCATTGCCCACATAGATCTCCTTGGTTTTCTGATACCTTGCAGTGGTTGAAGAGGGGCAGAAACTCGAGTGCCGGTGATGGAAAACAAAGGCTGATTCAGACAGGAGGAAACAACAAATTCCTCAAAGCCTAAGACATGTTGCGTTCCCCATCAGTACCCAGTCCAGGGAACCTAATGATCCAACCAGCGGACCAAATTCGGTAATGAATCCTGATCACGTGCCACCCGAGGCATGTTACACATATGCTAAGAAGATCAGGCCAAGAGAATCTTCCTATCAGTCTCCATTGAGTCTGCCAAATCCTGCCCCATGGAGTCATCCAGGGTGATAAACCCCTTAGTCAGTCAGTCCTGAGTGCCTATAACCTGCATCAAAACAGAGCACCAAGTATAGCAAAAATCTATCATCCTACTTCTCTGAAAAGATCATGCACATTCAGGAAGGCGTCTTAAACAGTATGGATCTGCTCTGCCTATACCCACCAACCAAGAGCCTTTCTGCATTCCCAGAGTTCAGTATATTCTCTCCTGAAGAAGTTATGGACAGCCTAATGTAGTCTTGACCCAAGACTTGTGGATCTGACCCAGGCCCCTTCTGGCTTGTGAGAGAAAATCATGAACAATTGGTGCCACTTCTGAATGAAATAGTCAGTGTCTCATTTAGAGAAAGAATCTTCTCTTCCTCCTTCAAACACAAGATAGTCTAACCAACATTGAAGAAACTCACCCCAGATACTTCAGTCCAAGCCAATATCCGGTATCAAAGCTCCCATTCCTGAACAAGCTCACAGAGAAGGGTTCAAAAAAGAATAAGGTAATTTCATGGAGGATAGGTCCATCAATGACTATTAGCCAAGATGGTCAGAGGTGCTCCGAGCGTTCCTAAACTAACGATTGACAGAAATTGGGACTGGAAGACAAGGGATTAATGCACTCAATAATTGCCATGTTCTGATCATTCCCTCTGTCACTGGCCACTGTCAGAAGATAGGATAGATGGACCACTGGTCTGATCCAGTATGGCCATTCTTATTCTCTTAAGCTAGCAAAAGGCCAACTACAAGCTCATCTAATGGAAGCTAACATTCTAGATCCAGCACGGTTTCAGGCCAGGACCTGGAATCAAAACCACCTTAGTGGAACGGATGGATAATCTCCTGCTGTCGATGGATAGAACACATATCTATTCCCATCCTTCTGGACCTCTGCGCAGCATTCAACACATGAGATTCTGCTGACTTGCCTGCGAGAGGTGGCTGGGGTCCAGGGTAATGTGCTAAAATGGTTTGAGTCTTTCCTGAGAGGACACACCAAAGAGTAGTGATGGGAAACTGCACTCATTGATTTGTGTTATGCTGATAGTATGCTCAACATTTTACTGCACCTCCATCACTAGACCACTCACTTGTACAATCCCACAAGGATCAGTTCTCTCTCCAGTCCTATTCAACATCTACATGGACTCAAGTGCCAGCAATATGCATATGACTCACAGCTCTATCTATCCTTCACCACATACGACCACACCATCAAGATGCTCTAGTGCTTGGATGAGATCAGCTCTTGGATGAAAAACAGTTGGCTGAAGCTGAACCCATGCAAGACAGGTGATGCTGGTGGGCAGAATTAAGCATTCTGAAGAGTTTTGAGCCATGTTGTAATCTCCATTGGTTGAAGATACACACCCACAACTAGTCAATTCATTCTATAGGAGTCTAGCAAAATCCATTAATAATGCTTTCTACCATCTCCACTTGGGTAGAAACTCCATCCCGTCCTTGCAGATAAAGACCTGGCCTCAGTTGTTCAGACCTTCACCACCTCTTGGCTGAATTACAGCAATGCAATATACCTGTTCATGAAGCCTTCAGCACTTGGAAACTTAAATTAATTCAGAACACTGCAGTGCATTTCCTCGGCACACCGACTATCAAGATCATAGCAGACCTGTCCTCCATTCTCTACCCTGGCTTCTAACAGGAGTTCAAATTAAGTTCAGGGTCTTGATCCTTATGTTCAAAGTGCTCCAAGGTGTGGGCCCAGTATACTTAAAAGATCATATAATGTTCCAGGACAAAAACTGTGGTCTGCAACTATGCTCCTTTGGCACAACAGAACTCTCAATAATAAGAGTAAAGCTTGTCTGTGTGGGAGACACAGCCTTCTCCATGGGCCAGTCCAAGACTGTGGAATGAACTCATCCAGGAACTATGGAGCATCACAAACCTCACCACCTTTCACTCCAACTGCCAGGCACATCTCTTTGATCTTGCCCTCTCTAACATAAACGCACAAAATCAGGTATATTTATATAAAAAAATAAACAGAACCCAAAAATACCCAACAACCACATCCTACCAAACCAAATCACTCCACTGAACATGCTTCTCCCTCTGGGGGGAGGATGGGAGGAAAAACAACCCATGATATATGTGTGGCCATGTTGCATACTGCACCACTGGAAAGTGCTCAGATACTACAGTGATGAACACAGTAGTCCCGGAATGAGACTGATAATAGATGTGTAATAACTGTAGGTTTTTTCTTTCATAACATTTGCTTTTACCACTGATTGAAATGGAGTTGTCCAAAACTTCCATAACAAAACTTGAAATATCAAACGCCAACAAAATTTAGAGTGAACTTTGGCCTATTTCAGGTTTTCAGGTGTGAACCATGTAAAATGTTATGTTTTCATATTCTGACCCCAAACCAGACAAAACTTGGCAGTTTTGGTTGAATTTTGCTTTGAGTTTCTGAAATCATTCAAATCTGAAGCCCAAACAAAACTCACAGGGTACAAACCTATATGAAATTAACCTTAAAGAAAGATGCACAATTGAGATGAATCAATGCCCCACATCTGAATACCTCCAAGCTCTGGAAAATTTCATCTTCTGATCTGCTATCAAGCTTCTCTGCTGTCCCTTCTCTCTGTAATGGGCCAAACCAAAATACTGAATCTAACTGCAGCTGAACTTTTCAAAAGTTCACATTTAGGCTCTTTGTGGCTTGGTCTTGTCTCTAGTTGATATGGACCCCTGTGAACAAAATGGATGAGTTTTGCAGAACTTTATTATTAAGATCTCAGCAGGACTCAAGCAGAAGTACTAAAAGTCAAATAGAACCCTCTCCCTGCAATAACAAACAAATCACTGTTGTCTCCATTTCTTACCTGCTCATTCTTGATCTGAAAGTTTTCATAGATTGCATATCGTCTTTCTCCATGCCAGTCCATCAGGTCAATTTTTAGTGAGTTTTCCTCTGGATTATAATGCAGTATCTTGTTAGATTAGTACTTCACAATGCAACTAGTAAGAAGTTGTGCAGATAGAATAATACCCTTACCTCTAGCCAGCAGATCATAAATGTGCTCATTGCCCAGCCAGTATTCGTCATTCTTGCCCTGGAACTGTCCAAATCCTTGTTTGTAATCAGCCCATTTCCTGAAGTGAGATACAACTATCAATTTCATCCCTCTATGTAGAATGCTGAAATTAGGGAGTTTGTATCTGACAATCTCAGTCACCCTATTATTGTGAAATCTCCTGACAAGTGAATCTTTGGCTTTATCTATAGAAACATTTTTCTTACGTATCCTATTCAAAGCATAAGAGACAAGACAGATTTATAGCAGCTCATTACAAATAAATACTAAACAATGTTGACTGCTTTACATATTACGCTCTCTCACTCGCTTGCAGTGGGTTCAATCCTGCTAACACTGCCAGGTGCAGTGCTTGCAGAAGCACGTCAAAAGTTACTGGACAAATGGAATGCAGGAGATGTCCTAGATTTGTCTTTTAGTAAAGCAGCTGACACTGAACCTCGCAAAATCTTAATTAAGTAATTAATTCAAATTGTCTCCTTACAAGTTACAAGAATTCTGCCTTGCACTCTTAAGCACCCTGCAAACTCAGGACTACTATGCAATATAATAATGAACTGAAAACTGGCTAAAAAGCTGCAAACAAAAGGTAATGATAATGTCTCAAGTTATTATTATTAATCACATTTATTATGGCAGTGCCTCAGGGCCAATCAAAATTGGGTCCCCATTGTGCTAGGCACCATACAAAAAGAAAGTAGTAGACAGGCCCTGCCCTGGAGAGTTTATAATCTAAATAGACAAGACAGTCAGACACAGGGTAGTGGAAGAGGTAGAACACACAAATGGGGTGATCAGTGTGATGGTGGCAAATGGCATGTTAATCTCACTTTTTTGGGGGTGGTGGTAAATGGGCTGAGTTAGGAGTGGATCAGCTAAGTGGAAAGAAAAGGGATGGGGGAGTCAAGGGGACAGGGCAGGGGACAAGAGGGTAAGAGAGGCAGGTGAGGAGACCAGAGGGGAAAGGGGGAATGTTGGATCCAACAACCAATCAGCACAGGGCAGAGAAAGTTGGAGTACATTCCACAGTATTAGTCCCAGCTTTGGCTACTTCTGGTCCCACCAGTGGGAGTCTCTGGCAACTTGACAAGGAGGAGGGGAAGCACTGCCTGGATCCTAGTACCCCAAGCGTGTGTATATGTGGAGTGTCTCCCTGCACAGTTCTTGGTCTGGAGGGGGAACTGGCTGGGGGAGAGGTGGCCCTGTCTGGGCCTCATTTTACCCCCGTTCCCCAAAGTACAAAAGTCTCTGCTTTGGTGGAGATATGGGTGGAATACATTGGCCTGTATTGTATCCATATCCCATTTTAAACCCATGTGTAATTTTCTGTCCACTGTCACCCCTATTTGTCTTGAAGCATCACTGCTTGCCTGTCCTGTCCCTCCCTTCAAATATATATGTTTTGAATTATTTTTCATCAGATTACGTAGGCTGTATTTTTCCAAGATGAATCTTCTTCTGTTACGTTCTGCCCCTGGTTTTTTTCTCTCTAGATTCCTCTGTGTTATTTCTATATCCCCATTAGTATTCAAAGATCCTTCCAATTTAGTATGCTTTTCAGATTTCATTAACATACTGTTTAGTAGAGCTGGACAATTTTTTTTCAGCCAATAATTTATTCTCTGAAAAATGCAGTTTTGGGTTGAATTTGGCGAATAGTTTCGGCAAAAATAAAAATGGAGGGAAAAAATTCTGAAAAAGTCAAAATGTTTCATTTCTGCATTATCAATATGAAACATTCTGACTTTTCATTTTGAAATGACATTTAATTTGAAATGTAACTAGATTTATCTTAAAAAAGAGGATGGGTTAAAAAAACCCCAAACCTAAACAAAATAATCATTCATTCATACTCTCTTCTCCCCCTCACCCCCCCCCCCCCAAATTAGTTTTTCATTTTGTTTTTCATTTCATTTTGTCAAGAAAAAAAAATTGTAATTTGGGTCAACTCGGAATGAAAATGTTTTCAGATATTTTGGTTCAGGCATTGAACCAAAAACTCAGTTATCCCTAGCTCTACTGTTTATTTCCTCTTCCACATCATGAATGAGGATGTTAAATAAGACTGATTAAAACACCAGTCAATGGACCAGATTGTCAGGTTGAAAGTGGCAGGAGGAGGCTTTTTGTGTAGAAATCTCCATGTAAAAGCCATCTTCCTGTCGCTTTCAGCCAAGACAATCTGGACCAGTCTTATTTAGCATCTTCATTAACATTCTGGAAGAGGGAGTAAATAGTACACTGAGCCTTAATAGTTTTCATGATATGAGAGAGAATATATCATTTAATCGGTTGATAGCAGATGGTGGCAGAATCAAAATCATTACCAGATAATGAAATGTCTCCTATCATAATAACCAAAAAGACTTAAACAGACAAAGACCAACCAATGAAAAAGTGTCAGAAGTTCACTCTAACTTGTGATTGAAAGAAATCATTAAAAAGGGCCCGATCCTGCCAGCCCTTACTCTCATACATTGTCCTTATTTGTGCAAATAATTCTAATCAATA
This sequence comes from Chrysemys picta bellii, assembly GCF_011386835.1. Lineage (NCBI taxonomy): Eukaryota > Metazoa > Chordata > Testudines > Emydidae > Chrysemys > Chrysemys picta. Next base: position 300,037,073 of record NC_088791.1, read on the forward strand.
AGGACTAGAACTGAGTGAATTTTTTTCAACAAATTGTTTTCCATTGAAAAGTGCAATTTTTGGTCCCTGAAACTATTAATTGAATTTGGATTGAATTTGACAAATAGATTTGGTTGAAAACACTTTTTTTTAATGAATTGAAATGTTCTGTTTCAACTTTTAGAGTCCAAACAGCATTTTGATTTCAAATTTGGCCAATTTCAAAAACAAATATCACACAATAAAAAGGGTGAAGTGCACCTGAAACAGTTGAATCAAAACAAAAACTAGGGAAAAAATTAATGTGGAGACACCCCCAATGTTTCAATCGACTCAAAACAAATTGAAAAATTGGAAAACAATAATTCTGAGTTGAGTTGAAATGTCTGTCAATTCGAAATCATATTTTTTGTGTTCTTCAATTGGATGAAAAATTATGAAATTTTATTTTTATTTATTTTTATTTTTGTTCGAATCGAACCAGATTTTTTTTCCAGATTTTTTGGTTCAGTCCCTGAACAAAAAACCTCATTGTTCCCTCATATCTACTAATGACTAAACACGTGAGTGCACATTTGTAAGATTGGAGCCTAAAAATAGCAGCCTTTGATAGTAAGGTGCCATCAGAGATTGGACGGAATTTAAAAATCACAGCAATCCTTAAAGGAATAATTTAAATCCCCACTGAAATATTAACCACAGCACATACCTGTTGAAATTCTCTTTGCCATTACTGCGTCGCTGTATTACAGTCCATCCCCCTCCATCAGACATGTCACAGTACACCAGAAAAGGTTCTCGGTCTGCTCTGGGCCTGATCCGGTAGTATCCATTTTCGATTTTTCTGCTGTTAAACACTGCAGAGCAATCTGAGCAAAATAGTATTGCTTCATAAAACAGTGGAAGAGCAAATAGCTGACTGTTGTCAAGAGAAATCATCCATAGAAGTTTGTCTTAGGACAATGATTTCTGGCTCTTCTGTATGGTCCCACCCTGGCTGGGCTGGAGGTTGAATTTGTAAAACAATGTTTAAAGATGGTTCTAGCAAAAATTGTAACACCAGCCAGGATGCATCTAGATTAGCAAATTCGGGACCCATCTTTTGCAGCCCCACCAATGGTAATAGCAGTAGAAGCTGTAGTGCAGAAAGGACTCAGAAGAGTTTATCACCGTCATCTCAACCTAAAAAGCAACAGAGGGTCCTGTGGCACCTTTGAGACTAACAGAAGTATTGGGAGCATAAGCTTTCGTGGGTAAGAACCTCACTTCTTCAGATGCAAGACCTTCTGTTGCTTTTTACAGATTCAGACTAACACGGCTACCCCTCTGATATCTCAACCTAAGACAGCATTAACTTAGATTCTTCCCCTATTCTCTGCTGTGAAATCCTCAGCTCCCATTGAAGTCCCTGAAATCAGGCCACTGATTTAAGAGTTGAAATCAGGATTTCAGACTCTAATTTAGGTCCCCTAGTTTTGAAAATCTTAGCCTAGGGCGAAAAGGTTTGATGTTGTGACAATTGCAAAGCAATATCATTCTGTCATTGCGTGCTTCTGCGGTATTGATTTGTTGCACAACAGAAACCGTGTCCGTGGACCATTGTGCCAGGTGCTGTACAAAAACATAGTGAAATACAGTCCTTGCCCCAAAGAGTGGATGAGACAGGCAGAGTGTAGGTGAGGAAGAGAAGTGCAGGGAAATAAAGTGATGTGCCCGAGATGACGCACCAGGTCAGTGGCCTTGGGCCATGGATCTACCCTTAGCCCTCCTATGCATATAATAGATAGTACATATTTTAGATTAAGCATTTTTAAAGTTATAAACTTCCTGCACTGATTTTGTTAAGGGAAGTGGATAAGATATAAATATGCCTATCTGTTTATAAATGGAACGTTGCAGCAAGAAATAAATATTTCGATATGCTGAAGTGACAGTGTCTATTAAATTCTTCTGCAACATCCTACCTTGATCGTAGACTATCAAGTTTCCACTAGTTGTGGGTAAAAGGATTTCAGGCTGTATGCTTCTCCTGGCTGAGAACATCTTGCTCTTTGTTCCATGATAGTTGTTCCCCAAGATGTCCTTCAGCTGTAATTCACACAACTGAAGCAAGTCTTGGAGCAGTTTTAGCCTCTGTTGTAATTTAGTGTTGTCTATCAGACAGATGTCCTTATCCTAAGGGGGGGAAAAGAGGCATGATGTAATTAAAGTGGTAACAACAGAGAGAAAGTCTGTAGCTCTTAATGATCCAAACACATACATCTATCTTGAGGAGATAAGGGGATTCAAATTTAAAACATCTAACTGGGTAAAGTGGCCTATTATTTTTTGTCTCTAAATCATTACAGCACAGCCTACATGGCAGATGAATTGAGCCCAATGGGGAAGAGTTTTTTGTGCTGATTTTGACTAAGAGATTCCAGCAGTGCAGCATTAACTAACTGGACCATCAGAAAGTGACTTTGGACAACTGGTGCTCAACTCTGCTATCTTTTAATGAAATCAGTGGACTTATTTGCAGAGTGGCAAAATCTGGATCTTACATTGCAGCCCCATTGGTCCTGTAAGGATGCAGAATTCTCAGACCTCTTATTGTAAAAGTGAAAGATAAAGGGACAGAATCCACTCTCAGTTATTCTGGTATAAATCTGCAGTAACTCCATTGAAATCAGTACTTCCACAGAAATCAGTGGAGTTACTAAAGATTTACACTGGCATCACCGAAAGCAGAACTCACTAGGAAAAACATTTTAGGTGAGAATCAAACCAGAAGCTCGTATTGCTATATTCCTTAAGAAAAAGTCTTAGCCAACTAAAGTGGCAACAGAGTCTTATTACGTGGATTTGCATAGCTTGAAGTTTGTATGGAGTAGTGGGCTTGAATGACTCTAAAAATTCCAAGTGAAGCTGAGTCTAGTTTTGTTTCAAAGTTATGCCAAGCCTTTAGATTTCATCTGAAACCATACATTGATTTAGGTGGGCTAAAACCTTGACCCAGACTCACTTAAACAGAAACCACCACAGAAACCTATTGATGTTGTTGATGACAGAACTACCTTCCTACCACTACCAAAAATGGTTGCTCCAAGTCAGGGCTGAGGCAGAGTGGGGAAGTTTATCCTACCCACTGGGTGCACAAACAGTGACATTAATACCCTCTAAGTTCCTGATGTGCCGTCTAGATATCACAAAAGTTTATAAAAAAATGAATGGTCTAGAGAAGATAGATCAGGAGTTTCTGCTCTCTTTGTCCCATAACAAAAGAACAAGGGGACCTTCAATGAAATTAAAAGATGACCAATTCAAAACTGATAAAAGGAAATTATTTTCCTCCTGTAATTAGACCTCAGAACTTCACTGCCCCAGGAAGTCATTGAGCCCAAGAATTTAACAAGATTCAAAAAGGGACTGGAGATTGATATGGATGTTAAGACTATTCAGTGTTAGTGCTAACAACGTTATGGAAGGGATATTAAACCTCACGCTTCAGGGCGTAAGCCAATCTCTAACAATTTGAGATCAGGGTGAGACCTAATGTGTGTGTGTGTGGGCGGGCAGATCACCCCACATCTGCCTGCTGCAGGGTTCTTACACTTTCCTCTGAAGCATCTGCCACTGGTCACTATCTGAGACAGGGACCTGATGGACCTTGGGTCTGATCCAGTCTGGCAATTTCTGTTTCCTATGTAAATTCTCACTCCTGCCACTGGAGAAGCCAGTGGCCGGTCAGTGTCGGGAAGAACCGACAGTTGCTGGCCAACTGTCCTTTCAGAGAATTCCAGGTACGTGAATATGGACTGTGGGCTGGACGACAGAGTAATATGCTCCCCCTGTTGACATTGCCTTGAGTAAGAGACAGCAAGTTGTTCCAGGACCGTCTGTGAGGTGACATTTACTATTTTGTAAGGAAAATTTACTATACACAAAGGTCAAATGTAGAGGCCGGCTATGCTTAGGTGCTTTCTTGTTTTCCTTATTATTCACATTGCAGTTGCACCCCCCCCAGGGGTCAGGTGCCATCCAAAAACAGAAGCAGGCAAAGGGCCTGGCCCAAACAGTGAACAGTCTAGGAAGACAAAGGACATGAGCAGTTTTTAATTTGCCAGCTAACAGTTTGTTTGTGCCAGTTTTAAGCATGTAATGCAGTTGGGGTCGTGAATTTAGTGCTAGTCTAGGACAGTCTTTCAGTGGTTTATTGAAAGCAGGTTGTGAGTACTTACGGCCCCTATACCACATTTGGAAAGAAAGCCATTGGGTTAATAAGTCACTCCTTATTGTGGTCTGTAGGAATGTAACTTGTCCCTTACACTTACCCAGAGACTGCCTGGGCTACCTGTAGCTGTGCTCTCCCCCGCCTGCCTTTTTACTCCCAGTGGGGGAAAAAAAGAAGTAATCAGTTTGCTCCAGTTGGTTTTCTCTGTTTCTTCCCTAACCACAGAGCTGTTGTTTATTCTTCATAAGGCTATTTTCACACTATCCTCAGTAATATCAAGTCAACTTAGCTTATGAAAACAAGCTGTGGTTACTTGTGCCTATTCCAACAGGCTTCAGTTCCAAAATGGGGATTTAAGGATGAGTTAGAGCCAATAGTGTACGCGTGGAAAGGCAGCATGACAGAGACACAATGTGTTACTCATTTAGATTTTTCTCTCATATTATCATAAAAATGGAAATTTTGACAGTTATTATTTTAAATACATTTGTTTTCCCTGTGTGTGTAAAGACTACTCAAGCGAGTAAGGGCATGCAGGACTAGGCCTGACGTTTTTCTGGAGCACCTTCATAGCACCTTGCAGGATCAGTTCTGATAGCTTTAGTCAGGTTGAATAGTACTTTTCTCCAGACGCAGGGCCATTGAGGCTGCCCAGGTAATGAAATACCATTCTGCCTGAGGCCAGGTCTACACTACCCCCCTAATTCGAACTAAGGTACGCAACTTCAGCTACGTGAATAACTTAGCTGAAGTTCGAAGTACCTTAGTTCGAACTTACCTTGGTCCACACTCGGCAGGCAGGCTCCCCCGTCGACTCCGCGGTACTCCTCTCGTCGAGCTGGAGTACCGCAGTCGACGGCGAGCACTTCCGGGTTCGACTTATCGCGTCCAGACTAGACGCGATAAGTCGAACCCAGAAGTTCAATCGCTCGCCGCCGAACTACTGGGTAAGTGTAGCCAAGGCCTGAGTAAGGGATTCTGAATCTGACCCTAAATGTTATAGAAAGTTAGCTCAAGAAGGGCTCCTCTAAGAAAACACATTTAAAATATTAATGACCAAACATTTGTATCATAACAAACTAGGTGAGAAAGTACATTCCATATAAATAACATGCATTTGTCTGTATTGTGGAAAAATCAAAGTCAATGGGAGTTGTTGTAGCAACTCATAGGACTGAGCACTTTGTTAGCGGAAATGCTCTGGTATCAGATAGTGCTTCCCATTCAAAGCACCTTCCATCTCAAAGCAGTTTCCAAAGAGTTAGCTTCACTAGCCCCCTGTCTCTGAGGTAGGGGGTATTGTTATCCCAATTTTGCGCTCAGTTAAATTGAGCCACAAAGAAGTGAAGTGATTTGCCTGAGGTCATACGGAGAGTACAGGCACGGCAGAGGCATGAAGAGAATGCAGATCTGACAATGCTATTCTGTAACCTTATGGCCATCCTTCCTCTCCAGCTACCTTTATGGAATTTGATTGCTTGGCACGCTGAGAAAAACACTAAAAATAAATCACGAAATGGGAGTTGCAGGTGCTTCGCACCTCTCATGCCTGGGCCCCAAAAGAGCTATTTGCAGATCTCATCCACAAAATTATTCCTCCCTCTGCTTTCAAATACATCCTGAAGACCACCTTCCACTAGTGATGCCTACAAGAAACTAACTGACTGATTTGTGGCACGGTTGTGGGCATAGTCTATAAATCTTACAATACAATGTCCCCATACACACCAACCAACCACAATGAAACCCAACCCCCCTATATTATGTAAACACTCTGATTATCTGGATGCAGCTAATTCTCACCTGACTGTTTTACCTGCATGCTGTAATACCTTCTCCTCCACTCCTACATCCCTCTGTCTGATTTATCTTTGTAGGAAGTGAATTATTTAGGAGAGGGGCCATGTCTTTTTTTGTGTTTTTGCCGTACCGAGCACACTGTGAATGCTCCTGTAAACAATAAATAGTAATCAGCTAACAGGGATGATACAAACTATAGTCAAGTGATACCTACCGAAAGTCTAGGTGCAGGTGAACACAAGCTCACAAGCAGAAGTAGCAACAGCAACCAGGATCTCATTGTAATCATTTCATGTAACCTGAGGAGAATAATGAATTTACTGTACTACATGCTTATTTAACTCCACCAAAAACACAACCACAATGAAGTCCTCTATAAGTGCGACAGGACTTATTAAAGAAGGTACATGAAATGACATGGAGTACAAAATGAAAAGAAGATGCATCTTAGAAAGGGCTGGGACTCTCTGGTCCAGACACAGTGCCATGGGGAGACTTAAGTTTGGGTTCCTAGCTCCGTGCCTCCCTGACGGGATGAATGACACTCTAGCAAGCCCCTCTGGCTCTCACGGACAGGCACATGCACCATTTACAGTGCATGTTATTTTACTGGTAATAGCTCTTTATAGAGTGTCTTACAAACTAGTTGGCTGAAATCTTGTAGTCAGGCAAAACTTTCATTAACTTCACTGGTTTTTGCTGGAGTAAAGACTGCAAGATTTGGCCTTATATTCCATATACACTTCACCCACCACTGAAATGCAGTTCAGCTCTGAGGTGGGGGCAGCAGTCAGGCAAGCAACTGGTGCACCTTTCCGCCGAAGGGTGCGGGGAGGGATACATTTGGGCAGGGCCCCAGGGTGAAGCCTCAGCTCTGACAAAATGTGCCAAGGCTGTTCAGTTACCACACTGAGCAGACAAGACAGTGTGGTAACTAAAGTCTCATCTGAAATAAATATAAACAGATTAAAGTCAAGCACACGGAGTTGAACATGAGTCAAATGGCAAAACTGTCCACAATGTTTTGCATAACAATATTTTGTATAAATAAAAAAGTAAATGTGCAAAAACAACAAAAAACCCAACCCCTCCTCCAACATCTTAAACCCCATAGTTTCTCACAACTGTGGAAATTTAAATTGACAAAAATTGGGGAAAAAAGGCTTAACACCCATAATTTTGCACAATTGTGAAAATTTAAATAAATAAAATAAATGCTTAAAAATAAACATTACTATTATTCATCGAAATTATAAAAACATACAAATAAAATTCTGCCAAGCCTAAAAATATATTTGGAATCTCTTGCATTAAACAGTTGCTCAAAACCTAATAATTTTGCTTGATTGTTACCTAATGCTAATCCTACTTGTTCTGAGTATGAGGAGACTAAAATCATGTTTATATCAATGATGTTCCTTAAAAGGGAAAGGTTCCATTGCCATGCCTTATTATTCACATTATTTAACTGTAAAATGCAATAAAGAATTATTTATTTAAGCATTTAAATGAATCACTGAAGCTAACTTTCCCCATGGGTGTTCCCCTACAAATTTAATACAACCATGCTAATTACAATAAATTCCATAAGATAGTATGAATGCAGACTTTTGGACTCGGTGTTTATTTGCATTGTTGTTTAATCTGGTTTATGTCTAAAAATATAGAAAACAGAAATTTGAATGCCAAAGGACAGGAAATCTGAACTGGAGAGTAGAAAACAAGGATATTAAGCAAGACTGTAGTATACTGAAGCCTCAGAAGGGTTGTGGTTGTGTAACTAACCTCAAAATGGGAAGATCGGGTTTTCTAGTTAACAAAAACAAGAAGGTTTGTGATGAATGGAGCAAAAAATAATAGAGACTGGCCACTCCCGCTGCATTATGGCCAAATAATTAATATTTATTTTCAGGAGAATAGGAGGAATTCTCCATTTTACAGGGCAATTGTTTGGTCACTCAAGAGGATAGCTAATGAGGCCAAATGACATGTCATTCAGTCTCTGCATAGCCCCCATATTATTACAGAAAACAATTCTATTACAAAAGTGCAATAATACCATTTTATTAATAAAAATAGCATTCCCCTTTCTCCTCTAACAGATCAGCACTCTTCACCCATTTCTCGGCCACAAATATTATTTATTATCAAATTAATGCTTTTCCTTCAACTTTGGAGGTATCCCTGTTTTAATAGCCAGTTTTTTAAACTATGAAATTAAATGAACAAAACTTCTCCTCCTCCCTTTTTTCTTTCTGGGTTCTACCCTGCAGAGTGCTTCACTTCCTTCCCCAGCCTTCACTGACTTTGAAAAGCCCAGATCCTCAAAGGTATTTAGACTCCTAACTTCCATTGAAATCAGTGGGAGTTAAGTGCCTAAATACCTTTGTGAATCTGGGCCAAAGAGGCTAAGCTAATAGTTCCCAGATGTTGAATTATTAGCATTTCTGATTTTTCATCTGTTAACAATCTCTCTTTTTAGTTAGAGCTAATCGGCCAATACTTACAATTGCTGTTCTCGCTTATCTCTTGTTGATGTCAATGGGGCTGCCTGGGTGTAACCGAGAGCACAATCTTAAGAGTTACACATGACCCAACTCCTTTTAAAAACATACACACAAATAAAGGCCACCATCTTGCAAGTACGTAAGCAAATGCTTAACTCTACATATGTGAGTAGGCCCTTTGGAGCCAATTAAACTATTCCTGTGTATAAAATTCAGTATATGCATAAGTGCTTGCAGGATCAGGGTTTAATATCCCACCCCTTCCTGAAGGACTCTCCAAACCCTTCACAGAACCCAAAAGTCTCTGATCTTTGTACTTTCTCCCCTGTCTGCACACAGCTCCCACCTCTGCTAGCCTGACAATTGGCTTGGGACCCACAATCAGATGCCCCCACAGAGGATCTTATTGTGCTTCCACCAGACTCTTGGTTTGGTCTCTATATTAGGTTTTTAAAAGCTGCCATTTATTAGCCCTGGGACAAATCGTGACCTCCTTGTTGACTTTTAACCCCCTCCTTACTGAGGCAAAACTCATGCAGAAGCATGAGACTAGCCTAGACTGGGTAGATAAGTCCTGTTTGAAAACATATTAACTCTTCCCTATGCAGGAGTCTATGGTTGATCACGATCAGCTAATAGGCTTTTAAACATGACCTGCCCTGCCTACACTAGGTGGCAAGGCTCAGACTCTCAAAGGGGTGAGAGTTGAAATCAATGGGAGTTAAGCACCTAAATACCATTGAGGATCTGGGACCAAGTCATGTTTATGATCATATTAGTTAAAACATATTTGTTTAGACATTTTCAGACATGACTCATTTTCCCAGTTTAGACCAAACCTAAGGGATAGCAGAGATGTTAGGCAAGGACCTGGTGTGGTGTGGAGATCATGTGAGGCAGATGTAGCAGAAGAGTGTGTCTGTGTACAGCTCCATTTGGCTTCTACTTAAAAATAATTGAGTCATCCTAAGTAAATATGAACATTGCGTGTTCTCTAATGATATCTCTTCACAGATGTTGAAATCCCTTGACAGCACATTAGCAAAAGCATTTTCTTTTCCAGGAATATGCATGGCGGATACGTGAACTGCAATATTAATTCCCATTCAGCTTTTTAGAACTAGGTCAGATTCACTCTTTGTAAAATGTTGGGCACTACAGTCATATTGTCTGCAAATATTAACTGTTTTACACATTGCCCCCATTTTTACACCACTTCCAGGGGGACCCAGAAGAACCGGGTGTTCCTAGCTCTGCCACTGACCTCCTGGGTGACCATGGATAAGTCACTTTACCTCTCTGGGCCTCAGTTTTCCCCTCTGTAAAATGGGGATAATGATACCGTCCTCTTTAGTAAAGTGCTTTGAGATCTATGGCTAAAAAATGCTACGTAAAGCACTGCACAGTTTTTTGGAGGTATGTATTATTATTGGTACTTGTAAATATATCCACTGTATCTTGCATGCTTGATTTGTTGCTAGTAAACTGGATTTTCATGAATTTCATGTGACAGGTTCCCCCCCTGGGGTGCCACCTGGAACTGAGGTACAGCTGAGCCCTCTGTCTCACTCTGGTTCCCTCTTGCACTGTGACGTTGTGACAAGATGCAAAGCCCTCCAAGCTTACACTCACATCAACATCCACAGGCAGGGACCACACCCAGCTGTGTTCATGAATGCTCTGGCCAGCCACTCATGAACCCATAATAGAGAAGCTACAGCCAAAATACTCCCAGCTCCCCAGCCTAAGACCCCAGAGCTGTACCACCCTGCCCTGGTCAACACCCGGCTAGTATGAATTTATTACCCAGTCCGCCACTTCTACAAAGGACAGTGAACGTGCACCAACTCTTGCTCATGAGCTGAGATTTATCTCCTTTGCACTTCATACAACACACAGTGTTTTAGATAAAATATTAAATAGATTTATTAACTACTGAAGGATAGCTTTTAAGCAATTATAAGGGATAGCAAACAGATCAAAGTAGATTACCATAAGAAATAAAACAAACGCAAACTAAGCCTACAATATTAGATAGGATTAATCAGTTTCTCACCCTGACTAATCATACAAACAGTCTACCAAGTTTCCATACACAGGCTAGAAATCCCTTTAGCCTGGGACCAGCACTTCATCCCCACACCCAGTTCAATCCTTTTCCTCTGATACTTTCAGGTATGTTGTTGTAGGGAGAGTGAGGTCCCCTCACGATGTCATTTCTCCCTTTTATATCTTCTTCCAACTTGCTGGAAAGTTCTTTTGCTGTGACCTGGGTCAAACAGTTCCCATTGTGTAGTGCTATCTCTGAGAGGTTTCTATTGTACACAGTTCCTGGGGTAATCCTTGTGCTTGTGTGTATTTCCTCAATAAGCCATAAACATTGTTTGGCCTTTCTATTGTACCTGAAAGGCAGCTTGTGGGTGTTCTCAACAGGGCTGCCCAGAGGATTCAGGGGGCCTGGGGCAGAGCAATTTCGGGGGCCCCTTCCATAAAAAAAAGTTGCAATATTATAGAATACTATATTCTCGTGGGGGCCCCTGCAGGGCCCAGGGCCTGCAGCAAATTGCCCCACTTGCCCTCGCCTCTGGGCAGCCCTCGTTCTCAACCTCACAACATGTTTCAGTAGCACATACATAGCCAAACCATACAATCGAACGAGATACTAATGTCTAGCAGATAAAGATTTTTACAATGATACCTCACAAGGCACACTTTGTACAAAACATATCCTAATTACATGACAGTGGTGAATAAGGGGGTGCCAGGGTGTCACACTGCAATTAGGACCGATTCACTTAAAGTGGGTCCCTGAATATGCAGAGGAGTATATAGCCAAGGCATCACAAAGCTCTTTGAGGCATATATTGGAGAACCCCATTTGAGGCTTCAGAGAAATTAGCTCCAGCAGCAAGTCCTGGTGAACCCATTTTTAATTCTGCCCTTGATTCCAATGATCAAGGATTTTTTTAAAAAGATAAAATCAATAAAAATCAGTAAAAATTGGAAGCTGTGATTTTAAGCTATTAAAAACCAAAATGTATACATTAGAGGCCCACGGCTTGCTAAAAAGGAATAGCCAGAATAATTTAAGCACAAAGGAAAAGTAGTGGTAGGAGAAAGGTGCTAGGTTACAATATTTCAATAATGTTCAAAAGGGTAAACACAGATCACTCTGACAGTTTAGCTACTGTGTATGTAGCATATGTGACTCTAATGGGTTGTTGTCACAAATTTAACTAGAGTGTAAGTACCTCAGGGCAAGGATCGTGGACCTGGTTCTGATCTCACTTACATCAGGGAAAACCAGGAGTAGCTGCATTGAAATAATAGATTCATAGATTATAAGGGGCCATTGTGCTCATATAGTCTAACCTCCAGACCATAGGCCTTGGAACTAGAGCATATATTTTAGAAAAACATCCAATCTTGATTTAAAAATTCACAGTGATGTAGAATCCACCACAACCGTTGGTAAGTTGTTCCATTGGTTAACTACCTTCACTGTTAAAAGTATACACCTTATGTAGAGTCTGAATTTACCTACCTTCAACTTCCAGCCATTGGACTGTGTTATACCTTTGTGTCTACATTGAAGAGTTCTCAATTATCAAATTTCTGCTCCCTATTTACCACTCCCCCAAACTTTGTATCATCTGCAAACTTTATCAGTGATGATTTTATGTTTTACTCCAGGCCACTGATAAAAATGTTAAACAGTGTAGGGCTAAGAAATGATCCCTGTGGGACCCCATTGGAAACACAACCGCTTGATGATGATTTGCCACTTACAGTTTCATTTTGAGACCTATCCAGTGATGTAACAAGGCCCCAGAGGGCCCTGGTGCAAGAATAGGTTAAGGGCCCCCTTTCTGATTCCAGAATCTAAAATTTTGCTTATGTTCAACATCCCAGCTCCAACCTCCCCCCCCCGCAATATTCCCCATTCCCTCATAAACCCCACAACTCACCCCACCAGCCTCAACATCCCCCACTCACCCCAACCGCTTACCCCACAGTCCCCCAACACTCCCTACTCACCCCATAGCCTACCAACAACTTGCTCTCAGCCCCTCACCCACTGTCTTCTGGACCTCCCTGGCCACTCACTGGCACCCCCCCAGCTAACTGCTCCACTCCCATCCCGGCTAGGATGGCTCTGCCTGATCCTCACTGCCCAGAGGCGCCACTCACTCCCATTGCCCATCCTGTGTGCACAAGGAGTGGGCCAAATTCAAGTGGAGAATGGTATTGCAACCCAGCACATGAGTTGCAGCACTGCTCAGGTTTGGCTCAGCCCCCCTCCATCTGGTAGAGAGCTGGCAGGGCCAACTATGATTGAGTGGCATTGAATGAGTGGCATCACAGCAGGTAAAGCATACCCCCACAATCTTGTGGGCCATGGCACAACTGCGCCACTTGCACTATTGGAGCTACACACTGCACTTATCAGCCAGCTTCTAATCCATTTAATGCATGCCAGGCTGATTTTGTATCTTGGTAGTTTCTTAATCAAAATGTTGTGTGGTACCAAGACAAATGCCTTACAGATGTCTAAATATATTACATTAACATATTGCCTTTATCAACCAAACTTGTAATCTCATGAAAAAAAGATACTAAATTAGTTTGACAAAATCTATTTTCCATAAGCCCATGTTGATTGACATTCATTATATTAATTTAATTATTTAATAATCAAGTTCTTGTATCAACTGTTCCACCATTTTGCTTGAGGTCAACATCAGATCATCTCATTTACCCTTTTTATATACTGGCACAACATTAGCTTTCTTCCAGTCCTGTGGAACTTCCCCACTGTTTCAAAACATTGAAAATTAACAATATGATACAGTAAGGTCCTTGGCCAGGTCATTTAAAACTCTCAGATACAAATTATCCTGACCTGCTGATTTTAAAATGTAGAACATTAGTAGCTGTTTTTTAACATTCTCCTGAGTTACTGTTGGAATCATGAGTGTAAATCTGGGGAACAGGGAGCATTGTCTCCCCAAACTGCAAGCCTCAGGCAGGCGCAGAATTTGCCCCTACCCCTTCTCCCCCCATGGTTCTGTTGGGCTGATTGGAACTGCCTTCCCAAATATAGAAGTGAAACTACGCCTATGGAAAGTGTTTTATCATCATCATATAATATGAAAACATCATCCCACTTTTTCCCACGTACAGAACAGAAATATTTCTTGAACACTTCTGCCTTTTCTGCATTATCATTTCTGTCTAGTAATGGACCACTGTCAATTCACACTGCTGAAAACGGCTTTGAGATCAGAACTAGACTCATGTCTTTTTAAATGGCTGTAAAGCAGTACTGCCAACCCCAGGAGGGACCTCCAAAAATAATAAGATCAGCATAAAAATCTCATTTAGAACCCTCAGAATTGAACATTTGTGGTTCTATTTATTTGCCTTCAACTTTCTGACCCTTTAGGATACACTTGGGTCATGGTTTTAAGCCTTCCTCCACAAACGTGAAGGTTAGATACGTACTTTTATTTAAAAAATGAAAGCTAAGATTCTAATATAATCACTTGCCTTCAGGAGCTGGGGGTTTAAGAAAATACACCAAGGCTCTTGAGTCTCATGATGAACCATGAGAGCTGGCAACACTGGTAAAGCACAGACAGTGCTGTACAATTAGTAATAATAAAAGTACTAATAATTAGAATTAGGCCCAAGCCACAAAAGTCAGTTCTGGATACAATGAAAAGTCAGAGATGTTCTGATCTCAGATTTTGGTTCAAGTCCACTTCTATTATGTAGGAAGCATATCTGGCTCCTTTATGCCCGCAGAACTGGTGTAAAGGGCAACAGAAAATCAGACCCAAAGGCCTTTCAAGTTGTCCCCTTGCTCTTGCTACTTGTATATTCTGAGCACAATGATTCTTGGGAAAAGTCAGCATCTCAATTGAGCCATGCATCGCAAAACATCAAATTCCTACTTTGTTACACAAGGAATACAGAACAGGGGAAATCAAGCTACTGAATTCAATCACTCCTCTAAATAGTTTCCTTCTGATCCCAAATACATTCCACACACATAATCCTCAGCTGAAATGAATCCATATTGTGTGTCCACGAGAACTGTAGGATCAATCCTTTAGAAAAAAAATAAAAAACTACCACATTTAAAAATGTTCATCACCAAAAGGGTAAATGTAAAAGCTCCTCCTCATCTTCTCATCATCATCTTGCTAGTTTCCAGAAATGTCCAGCTGTTTCTTCAACACATTTATTTATTTATGTATTTATTTCATTTGTTTTATTGACCTTAAACATAAGTTACAATTTACTACTTATTGATCTTAATTGTGGCGTATTCCATATGTTCATTACACTTAGCCTGGACTTGGTCTGTTTCCCTCCCCTCTTCAGTCTCATACGTACCTCTCCGCTTTAACTCATGGCTGCAACAATCCTAATCCAATGTATCAAACCAAATGAAACCCAACAGAATCAAGGTTTTGTTGTTTGTTTAGTACTGGAATTTGTGAAAAGTTTAAGGAATTTATGTTATCAGGTATAAATATAGTAACTATAATGCAGAAAGCCAGTTTTCATATGAAGATCATTTACTAGGACTAAGCAAAAGGAAAACTGTCTGAGAAAGGGGGAAAAACACATTTTAAAAGATATAATTACGGGTTACAGGTGTAAAATATACCTTACCTTCCATTTATTTCAGTTCCATGCATAAAAGTGCTCCAAATTCTAAGTATTCATCAAAGGGGTTTTGTTTCGTTTTTAGAAAACAATGATTCCTGCAATTTCATCACTGAGAAATTTGCAACTAAACAAACAAACTCAAACACTGTGACCACCTCTTGGACAAGACTTACTAAAGCAAACTGTGAGCTCCCTCTGCTGGGCCATGCAGCTGCCGTGAACACTGCTTTGGGAGTTGTGCTGAAATCATGAGTGAGGTTGAGACACAAAAGGAAGGCTATTTTTTAATGACAAATCATTGCAAAAGTTACAGTTGTGGAAAAAACCCACACAGTGTTGCTAATTTCAGCTGTCTTTGTAATAAAGACATTTTCAAATGACAATGACAAACTCCCTCTTTGAAAATCTCCCTCTTAAAACTAGGCAGAAGTTGCCCAGTGGAAAAGTTGCCCAGTAGAGAAAACGTTTCAAGTGTCAGAGGCCCAGATCCCTAAATACCTTTGGGGATCTGAGGCAGACACCCTTGCAGTCTGTGGAAAACAAGAAAAAAATCTACAAAAATATAATCAAGGGTGTTCTTTTAGTGAAAGGTACCAACTAAAATAAGCAGTGACAAATTAACAAAGCTAATCACCGAAGCCCATTTGATTAAAAATACTAAGGCTTTGTCTACACAAGTATGTTTTCCAGTATAATCTGATGTGAATTTAAACCAATATTGTTATATCTGTATAAGACCCATGTGAATACTCCTATTCCAGTATAAGATTGCCCTTTTTGGGGATTTATTTTATGTCACTTAGGAAGGGATTTAAGATAAACTGAAAAAACGCAATCCTATACTGGGGCAAGAGTGTCCACACGGGAGTTTTTACCAATATAACTGGTAAAGCTTTCCCATGTAGATAAGGCCTTATGATCATCAAAAGAGTAGTTGTTTTTCTTGACTAGGAGGTAAATATTGAACTACTCAAATTAGAATATTGTTAATTAATCTTAATCTTAAATGGTGACATTGTGCTTGGTACTGTTGAAGGAACAAAATAACCCAAAACACATTGCCTCTCAGAGTTTACAATCAAAGACCCAACGCCTGCAAAGATGTATGTGTGTGCTTAAGTTTACACACTCTGTGTTATATATTGTGAGCAGTCAGTCCCATGTACACACTACGAGTCATCCCATTGGCTTCAAAGGGATGACTCACACTCACAGTACCGAAAGTTAAGGGGATGACTACACTTAAGACATTATAGCGACACACTGTAGCACTTCAGTGTAGACACTCGCTACAGCAACAGGTGGGGTTCCTCCATCACTGTAGTTAATCCTCCTCACCGAGAGGCGGTAAGGTAACCTAGCACTATCTACACCAGGGGATAGGTTGGCATAGCTACATCTCTCGGGGTGTAGATTTTTCACACCCCTCATATAGCTGTGTCAATGTAAGTTTTCAGTGTAGCCCACCCCTAAGTAGCTACATAAGGCTTTGCAGAATCGATGCCTATCTAGACAAACACCACAAACTGGACAGAAAGTGCACTGGGATGGCCAAAGAGCAGATTTATACAGTGCATAGATTTACAGAAACAAATTAGAGAGAGGATGACAGCATTTTTACTGATGTGTATTAGCAGCAAAGGGCTTACATAATGATAACTTGTAATAATGCATCCAAAGTGATCCAAAATCATCTTAGATGGCAAGGTGACAGGAACCATAAAAGAAGATAGAGCCTATGTTCACTCTCATTAAAGTCAGCGGGAGCTGGAACAGGCAATAGTGATTTCCAGGCTAGGGTGACCAGATGTCCTGATTTTATAGGGACAGTCCCGATTTTGGGTCTTTTTCTTATATAGGCTCCTATTACCCCCCCCCCCCCCCCCTTCTGATTTTTCGCATTTGCTGTCTGGTGACCATATTCCAGGCTCGGCATTTCCCGGCCCTTACCATCCAACTGGAGTAGATGAGGGGTCAAAGCAAAACTGCTAGCCCTTTACCTAGGCCCTCATCCTGCAAACGTTTATGCATATACTGTACACAGTTTTATCCAGGTGATTATAATCCTTCAAAAGGAGCCTTTACATTGAAAAGACTTCAGCGGGCTAGCTGTGTAAATAAGGTTTCATGAATGTTTGCAGGAGCAGGGTCCTGCCAGAGCCTGGAACTGTTGTTATAAATAAACGGTGACACCATTAAGATGGGAAGCGACACTCAGCACGCATTGGCATTGTATTAAGCACTCTGAGATCCAGGCATGACAAATACGATGCACGAACTACTCATTATTCTGCTATTAGTGGTGAGGGACCTGCCTGTTGCCACGCGGCCATGGTGTGCCCTTCGCGGGAGACTTCTGTACTGCCCGAGTGGCCGCTCAGCACTGCTCACCTCCTGCCTGGGCTTGAAACCGGCCAGCAGTTTGCGGACGTCCCCTGAGCCACAGGCAGGGCGTGAGCAGCACTGATGGGAATCAGGTGTGGCGCTGGAGCGGGTGGCTTCTCCCCCCCGCCCCCCAGCAGCACAAGGATCAATCAGCGCCGCCTGCTCCCCGCGGTAATGCAATAAAGCCGGGAGGGGGAAGCAGCTGTTGAGCGGCACTGAAGGGAACTGGAACGACTGTAGAGAGGGATTTTTTTATTATTATAATAAAGCGTAGGCCGTTTAAAAACAAACCCTCCCTGCTGAGTCTGCAGAGCGCGGAGAGGACCAGGGAGAGGAGCTTGTGCCTGAACTAAACTTTGAGCCGGTCACAAGACTTCGCAGCTCTCAGGGAAGGGGGGTCGGGTTCCTCGCCTGAGTCACCGGCACAGAGCCCCGTCTCAGAGGATAGGTAAGGGGGAGATGTGCGGGAGAGGGGCTTCGAACCCCCTACACCTGGCACCCGGCAGGTTTGGGGGGAGGTGAGACGCCGCCTGATGGAGAAAACCAAAGCGATTTCCTCTTGGGTTCCTGACTCCGTCTGCTGCTGCGGGAATTAATGATCCGCAGCTGTGCCTGCCGCGGGATCTGTGTGTGTGTGGCGAAACACGCATTCCTCCCCTTGCTATGTGCATCACTTCCTCCATTCTCTGCTCTCTTGGCTTGTCTGGTGTCCCGTGTCCCAGGCAAACAGCTGTGGCGTTACAAACACAAACCGCTGCTCTGGGGCTGCAGGATGTCAGTGAGCTGTGCAGGACAGCCCTGGGGCTCCTTTCACTTCCGCTGGGAGTGGAGTAGGCCCCTGGTACAGTGAGAATCTGGGGAATATGCTGATCATTTAAAATCTCTGTTGACCTCTCCCCTCTTGCTCTGTGGGAGGGAAAACTAACCCACGACGGGTGTGGGGCAATTTGCCCTGGGCCCTGCAGGGGCCCCCCACAAGAATATAGTATTCTATAGTATTGCAACCTTTTTTTTTTATGGAAGGGGCTCCTGAAATTGCTTTGCCCTAGGCCTCCTGAATCCTCTGGGTGGCCCTGAACTAACCCCTAAACCTCTTCCAGAGTGCTTGTCTTCCCTGCGCTTCTGCTGATGCATCACCCAAGCATTATGCTTGTTAGGCCAGTTCTGTGAAGTAACACAAAGCTCACTTCAATAAATTGCTGATGTGTCAGACTCACTGGCTGACAACCAAATCAGAATGCTATTTGCATGAGGGAAGGGACAGCTAGACTCTACCACATTGACAGTGCATTTCCCTTGCTAATGTCCTGTACAAGGCACAGCATTGTTAGCCTACACAAATGTCATTATCTCCCATTACAGTCTAGGAAAGAGACTACATTGCATTGCAGTCAGTGGAAGGGAGGGTTGAGAGGACACACACACTTGCTTAAGAAGCTAAACAGAGCTGTAGTTCAAGCAGACTAAACCCATCCTAGCAACGTTGCCTGGTGCCACTTAAACTTCCTAAAACGGACTCTCCTTTCTATACAGAAATCTCACCAACCTTGATTTACTCTGCACCCCTTTTGCATTGGGCTTCTGTCTGCCCAATAGTTTGCCCAATGAAGGGGGGGAGGGGAAGTGCCCCAGTTGTGTTGAAGTAGCTACTAATCTTCCTATGCCCTCATTAACGCCTGGATCTTGCTCCTTTCTCTTCCAAGGCTAGCTTGCCTGTCTCCATCTATTCTCATTTGCCAAAGTTGTGCTGCGTGGTCTGAAGTCAGTGACAAAGGGTGTGATCCAGGAAGGTGTGTAGGAGCCTGTCCCATTTTTAGGCCCCATTGTGATCCACAAAACTCCTGCTTGTGTAGGTGCCTATATTTTTACCTCTGGATAGGTGTACTGCAGTCTCGCTTTAGGCACCTGTCTCCTGCCTGAGCATACCTGCTACTGCCTAACAATGGGCATCTGGATGTCCAGCCCGAATCCCTGAGCGATTCACAAACTGGGGAAGGTAGGTGTACAGCCACCTAAGTCGTGTATAGGGCCTGATCTAGTAGGTGTGCTCAGAGGCCACTTACCAGCTCAGCCCCCTCAGGGAAGTTCAGACAAAACTGGTGGTGGGAGGAAAGAGGAGGAGAAGGACCTTCCTTTTAAACTTTTGGCCTAGTGCATAGGGTACTCACCCAGGCTATGGGAGATTCTGATGTGGGGCTCTTGCTATCTTGCTTACTGAATTTAAATAATTGAATAATGAAATATTAATTAGGCCAGTGAAAGTGAGTGACTGTGTCCCAGAGGTTGGGGCAGTCACCTGAGAGGTGACAGGTGCCTGGTCTAATCCCTTCCCCCTCAGGAGGAGAGGTGACTTAACCAGGGGGGTCTCCCATATGGTGGGTGAGTCCCCCTATGCACTAGGCTCAAGGTTATAAGGGAGGCATCGTCCTGCTATTGCTGTTTCAGGCTCCACATGTGTATCTTCCCCTGATGCCTGTCTCTGAGAGGGGTGTGGCTTAACACATGCCCCTCTCATTGGTGTCTTGCATTGGCAAGCTTAGGTGGCTCCCCACCTAGCTTTGTGGATCAGTCTCTGCCATCTATCTCTCCCCATTCGTTGTACAGGAAACTAAGTGCTTAACTCAGGTTTTGTGGATCAGTGTTGTTCCTGTGATTGGTGGTGGGTTTTTTCCTTCCCCTCCCCCTAGGCACCTAAAAGCAAGGGGCCATGATGCTCAGCATCAGAATGGCTAAGTCCCTTTGTAGATCTGGGTTGAAGTCCTCTCAGTAGTCCAGTTTGAAACTACCCCTCCATTCTCTTGAAATACAAATGCTCAATTTAATATTGCTTTAAACATCTCTGAAGTAGCTCCACACTTCATGGATATTAACATCATTAATGGAAAACATGGTCTCTGGTTTTTCTTAAATTGTACTTGGGCAGTCCATGATGGATTTAAGGAGTAAACCAGAAATTCTAATATAAATTGGGTGCTTTTGGAATGTATTTGAACTTATTTTTAGGATTTCTGGGTCACTTTTAGATGAGAAACACTTAAGTCTGTACTGGCTTTTTCCATGCACTGTATGGCTTAAAGGAGAAGATGGATAAAACATCTGCCATTTGGGATAGATACATTCCTGATGGAATGCTTTAAAAATTACTTAACTTTGGTATACAGCAGAACCTCAGTTACAAACACCAGAGTTATGAACTGACTGGTCAACCACATCTCCTTTGGAACCTGAAGTACAGTACACAGACAACCAAAAAAGCATATACAGTACAGTACTGTATTAAATGTAAACTACTAAAAAAGGCTTTTTTAAGTGACAAGGCAAGGAAACTGTCTGTGCTTGTTTCATTTAATTTTAAGATGGTTTGAAGCAGCATTTTTCTTCTGCATAGTAAAGTTTCAAAGTCAATGTTCACTTTTGAACTTTTCAGAGAACAACCATAATGTTTTGTTCAGTTACGAACATTTCAGAGTTACAAACAACTTCCATTCCTGAGGTGTTTGTAACTCTGAGGTTCTACTGCAGGGGTCGGCAACCTCGGGCATGCGGCTCGCCAGGGTAAGCACCCTGGCGGGCCGGGCCAGTTTGTTTACCTGCTGCGTCCGCAGGTTCGGCTGATCGCAGCTCCCACTGGCTGTGGTTCGCTGCTCCAGGCCGATGGGGGTGGCGGGAGGCTGCGGCCAGCACATCCCTTGGCCCGCGGCACTTCCCGCCGCTCCCATTGGCCTGGAGTGGCGAACGCGATTGGCCGAACCTGCAGATGCAGCAGGTAAACAAACTGGTCCGGCCCACCAGGGTGCTTACCCTGGTGAGCTGCGTGCCAGAGGTTGCCGACCCCTGTTCTACTGTATTAGACCCCAGTTCAGCAAGGTACTTGTGCATGTGGTTAACTCTCTAAGCACATCAGTAGAAGTACTCCTACTTAAAGTTAGGCAGGTGCTTAGTACTTTCTGAATTAGGGATATAAATCTATATACATTCAGGAATGAAGTAGAAGCTTTTTCTGAATGTTTAGATTAAACTTGTATGTGAAACTCCTATAATGGATGCTAGTGCATATCTACTGTGTTACTTCAAATGTCTTAATCTAAAATGTTTTGAAGAAATAGCCTGTTTCCTTTTTCTAGATGCATTCTCTTTAAGAGCAACAGAACTGGAAAGAGCAAAATGACGACAACTGTGAGATATGAACAAGGGTCAGAGCTGCCAGAAGTTGATGGGTGAGTAGTCCACCAGAAACTTAACCAGTAGAAATTACAGAACTTAAGTACAGTGTATAATCTCTTGCCTGACCATTTTAGGGTTTCCTTAATGCTCATCAATATAGTATATAAGCTTCTCCAGGTGGAAATGAGTTTGTATTTGAACTCTCTGAACTTAAAGGGAGGCTGCTGCCGTTATGTATACAGTATATAATTTTACTATACAAAGTGTTTCATGAGGAGTAGAGTGGCAAGTTTAGGGAAAACATACTTAAAATTGCCAATTCACAACACACGTAGAATCATAGAACTTGAAGGGACCTCAAGAGGTCATCTAGTCCAGTCCCCTGCATTTGTGGTGGGACTAAGAAACATTTAAGAATCCGAATGGAAGGGTATTCATATAGGTGTACTAAGAGATTCTGTTGGGAAGGATATAGTATATCTAGTTTGTGGCAGGCATGGTGATCTTATTCCATCTTAGGTGGCTTTCTTGCATTTGTCAGACTACTGAACTAAAACACTACAGAGAAATTAACTAAATCTTCCTTCAAGGGGAATTAAGTCTATTGTACATGAAAAGACTACACTCTCATCCAGTAACTGATGCCATTTACTAAAGCTATGATAGCAGTTGATCTGGAATTTCTAATTTACTGCCTAGTAAAATAGGATGGGCAGCAAGCTTAACTCTGAATTTCCATGCTTCAGTACTTTGGAGATGGTCTTGCTCCTTACCCTTCCATTCCCAAAGATGTTCCTAGCCCTGATGGAGTTTAAACAAAACTGTAAAGGCAGATTTTCAGAAGCAGCCAGTTCTACTTGCACTTTTAAGAATTGCTCTATGCTAGAACAAGGCCCATTGGTTCCGCAATGAAAAGGTTGCTTCTTCACACTTGTAAAGACATGGCAAGATTATATGCTCTTATGCGTATCTGTGGCACTATAGCCCTAACTTTAGCAAAGCATTAAACCTTGGATGAGATCCACAAAGACTTGGGTGTTGCAATTTTTAGGTGCCTAGAAAAGCACAAGAACAGCACTGCAATCCACAAAGCTGAGTTAGGCACCTAGGCTCCCTATACCGGGGTGGGCAAACTTTTTGGGCCGAGGGCCACGTCTGGGAGGGGAAATTGTAGGGGGGGGGGTGAGGTACAGAAGGGGGTGCAGTGTGCAGGAAGGGACTTAGGGCAAGGGATTGGAGCAGAGGAGGGGTGCAGACTGCAGGAGGGGGCTCAGGGCAGGGGGCTGGGTGCAGGAGGGGTGCGAGGTGCAGACGGGGCTTAGGGCAGGGAGTTGGGGGGGCAGGGGGCTGGAGAGGTTTGAGCTCCGGCACCGCATACCTAAAGCAGCTCCGGGGTGGCAGCAGCATGCACCTGGGCCAGGGCAGGCTCCCTGCATGCCTTCCCTGGCCCTGCGCTGCTCCAGGAAGTGCTGCAGCCCCTGGGGGAGGGCTCTGCGTGTGCTGCCCTTGCTGAGCCTCCAGGTACCTCCCCCAAAGCTCTCATTGGCCAGGGTTCCCCATTCCCGGCCAATGGGAGCTGTGGGGGCAGTGCCTGGAGGCAAGGGCAAGGCACATGGAGCCCTCTGCCCCTCCCTGCCTGAGGGCTGCTTCTGAGAGTGGCGCAGGGCCTGTGGCACCATGCGGCGGGCGGGGGAGGGGGGGCAATCCCGCAGGCCAGATCCAAAGCCCTGAGGGGCCGGATCTGGCCCGTGGGCCGTAGTTTGCCCACCCTTGCCCTATCCAATGTGGTAGAGATAAGAGTTTTGGAACATGATCCACAACAGCTAGCATGCTAGGCAGGGAGCTGCCTAAGCTAGCCACTGGGGAAATGTGGTGGAGGGGTGTGTTAGGCATCTGTCTCAAGAGAGGCAGGGCTTATCTCGGCCTAGTGATCCATGAACAGGAACCAGCCACCTGGAGGGCATTTCTTGTGGGAATGAGTTAGGTGCTTGCCTGGCTGTGCACAGAACAGTGGATTTGGAGCAGGTGGTGCAGCTGCCACTGTCCATATTATAACGTTTAGCCTAGTGGTTAGGGCACACATCTGGGATGTGGGAGACCCAGGTTCAGTCCAGCCTCTCTGCCAGAGAGGGGGAAGAGGATTTGAACAGGGGTCTCCCACCTCTCAGGACTGTGCTCTAACCACTAATCTGTGGGATATTCTGCTGTGAGGATACCTCAGTCTCTCTCCTGTTGAAGGGATTCCAGTATGTAGAAATAGTGCTGGGCAAGAGGGTGTGGCAATGACTCTGCAATCCAGTGGTTGGGGCAGCTGCCTGGGATGTGGGAGACCCTGGGTCCAGGTCTCCTACTCAGTCACTTTCATTATTTATCTATTATTGAAGAGCTTCAACAGGAGAGATGTGGGAGCCCCACATCAGAATATCCCATAGCTCAGTGGTTAGAGCGCTTTGACCCTTTTGGGGTTACCCAAGGGGTTCAGGATGAAGTGCTACCTCCTGCTTACTGCAGAGGAGCCTTGTCTGTGCCCTCAGGGGCGGGAACTTGCTCAACACTACCAGCTGCTGGCAACATCAGTGCCCCACTCTGGGCTCTGCAGGGCCTGCTCTTTCCCTCTGCAAGCTAGCAACTTGCATGCCCAGCACTTAGCTCCCTCAGTGAGTCCTTTGGGGCTAGCCAAGAGACCCTATGGCTAAATCTGTGGTATTTAAGCATATGGCATACATGTAAATGTATAGGCACAAGACAGGCATCAAACTTTCCACAAGAGTACAAACAGTCCCTATACCAACTTTAAATTAACAGCACAAATGCACATAAATGGAAAACTCTAAACAATTTAAACCCCCCACAAATAAGACTAAATTACCTATTCCTGACTGGATACTAAATTGTATGATAGCCAAAGACATTTTTGACTGTAATTGAATGTCTTCGGATTGTCAGCTCTTTCATGGATATTTTACTGCCATTTTATTAATGAGGAAAATGGCAATAACTTTAACAGTATTGCTAACCCCGTAGCTCTTAGTCCATCCTGTGCTTCGCTGCACATTGGGCTACCCACATTTGCCATCCTTGCTGATCAACTGCCCTTCTCTACAAATCTTCCCATTTCATGTTGAGGTACTAGAAGTCCAAAAATCATGACCTGAAGAAAAGCTCTGTGTAAACTCAAAAGCTCTCACCAACAGAAGTTGGTGAGAAAATATCTTCTGTTGGAACCACCTTGTCTCTCAAAAATCATGAATCAGGCTTAAAAATCATAACTTTTAGATAAATTGGGGTCTTTTTTGCCTTTGCCTTTTGATCATTGAGGTTCACGTCTTCAGTCTTAATAACCGTGAGGGCTACAAACTTCTTAAAATGAATGCTGAGACTGTTGCTTAATGACATGATGCAGGAGCTGGGGCTTTGAGAACAGTGCCAGCAGGGCCAGCTCCAGGGTTTTTGCTGCCCCAAGCGGGGGTGGGGGGTGGGGGCACAATTAGCTGCACTTCAGCAGCAGCTCCACTGTGCTGCTTTCTACTTCGGCAGATCCTTCCCTCCGAGAGGGACCGAGGGACACACCACTGAATTGCTGCCGAAGAGCCAGACGTGCCACCCCTTCCCCTTGGCCGCCCCGAGCACCTGCTTGCTGCGCTGGTGCCTGGAGCTGGTCCTGAGTGCCAGAAGCTGCTAGACTTGTAATAAAATCATGGGCATTGGAAAAACTGCTTAAACAAAACAGTTACTTGGATCTGGGCCTAGCCAGAAAGGGTTAAGTCAGTTTAAGGTAGTGCACTAATGCCAATGAATTAATAGCAAACACTTTATTAGGGCTACCATATGTCCGGATTTCCCCGGACATGTCCGGCTTTTCGTTCTATAAATAGCCATCCGGGGGGGGATTTTTAAAAATCTAAAAATGTCCGGGATTTCCCCCGTCGGCTATTTATAGATCGAAAAGCCTGGGCAGCCAAAGCCCCTTCCCGGCTCCCCCATCCCCTGCAGCCTTACCACTTCGCCGGCCCCGCAGCTGTCTTCCCCCTCCTCCTCTCCCCTGGACGCTCCGCCCCCTGCTCCTCCCTCTCCCTCCCCCTCCCCTGCTTCCCGTGAATCAGAGCTTCGCGGGAAGTGTGAAATGAAGCAGGGGCAGGCCGGCGGCAGCAGCAGGTAAGCTGGGGCGGGGGGGCGCGCGAGGAGGAGAGCTCCGGGGAGGCGCGGCCCTGGGCAAGCGGCGCCCGGCTCGGGCCCCAGCACCCCCGGCCCCAAGCCCTGCAACCCCGGCCGGAGCGCAGCCCGATTCCTGGGCTCTTTAAAGCTGGCCCTGGTCAGGGGACAGGGAGGGGGGGTTGGATGGGTCGGGAGTTTTGGGGCAGACTGCCAGGGGGGCAAGGGTGTGGAGAGGGTTTGCAACAGTCATGGACAGGGAGTGGGGGGGTTAGATGGGTCTGGAGGGGCTGTCAGGGGGCCAGGGGTGTGGAGAGGGGTTGGGACAGTCAGGGACAGGGAGCAGGGGGGGTTAGATGGGTCTGGGGTTCTGGGAGGGCTGTCAGGGGGCAGGGGTGTGGAGAGTGGTCGAGGCAGGTAGCAGAGGGGGTTGGATGGGTCAGGAGTTCTGGGGGTCCTGTCGGGGGCAGGGAGCAGTTGGATAGGGCATGGGAGTCACCGGGGGTCTGTCTGGGGGCAGAGGTGTGAATATGGGGTGGGAGTGTGGATAAGGGTCGGGGCAGTCAGGGGACAGGTAGGGTCGTAGGGCATTTTCAGGAGGGGGCAGTCAGGGGACAAGAAGCAGGGGGGCTTAGATAAGCGGTGGGGTCCTAGGGGGCAGTTAGTGGCAGGGGTCCCAGGAGGGGGCAGTCAGGGGACAAGGAGCGGGGGGTTGGGGGTTCTGAGTGGGGCAATCAGGGGGTGGGAAGTGGGAGGGAGTGGATGGGGGTGGAGCAGGGGCAGGGCTAGAGCGGGGCTCCTCCCCCCCAGTGTCCTCTTTTTTGCTTGTAGAAATATGGTAACCCTAACTTTATATATTAAAAAAAAGCCAATCCTGTTTTGTAGTGTATTAACACACAATGTGTTGAGGCAAATATATTCCAGGCAATGTGCTGCAAAGCACCCTGATATGCCAGCTAACTATACAGAAATGTACAGTTAAGCAGAGATTAAAAATTGCATGACTACTTTACAATGGCAGAACTGGGTTCTGCATAAAGTTATGCATTTCTTAACCTTCGAATTTCCTGACTTGGGGATTAAATGTTAAGGCTATTCTGTCTCTGTGTCTGTCTTATTAAAGTTTCTGTTCAGAAGAAAGTAATAAAATGAACCATTCAGAAGAGATCTTTAGGGAGGTTAAAAAGTGCTACTCTAGCACTAGTTTGATTAGTGCTGTTCCTGTCTTTCCTTTCCTGTTTGGTATCCTGTTCTGCACAGAAATGTTTCTGTGCTACAATTTTTCGGATGCAATTGCTCATGAATCTCCACAGTTCCTTCCTGTAATAAGAACTAGGCATTTTGACTAGCTGGAATAGTTTTGTATCCAGGCAGTGCCAGCGCTTTCTGAGCATGTACTCTGTACTAAAACTGTTCTAAACTGGTTCCTGGATTACTGGAGAATATGCATTTGCAAGCAAGCAAAATATATTTATTTGAATTCACTTTTTGGAGTGTTTGGAATGCTACTCCTGAAGATTAATGGTGGCTTCCCTTTTTTTGTGAGGCATTAATAATCAAGTGTTTTTAAGTAACGTGAGCTGCTGCAACAATGTATAGGTAAGTTATCACTTAATTTCTCCATAACACTAATTTCTATGTAAAGTGTTAATAGTGATACATTAGAAAACATCTTGGATGTTGTAGTAACCTTTCTGGAACTGGCTGAAAATGTTTATGAAATTTCAACAAAAAAATGGATAACCTTTATTTTCTTACCAGGTCTGGCCATCACTTTAATATGCTTTAGTTCCAAAATTACTTGTAGACACTTACTATTGTCTAAACACAAAATATCTGGCTGAAATTTTAGCACATTTCTTCTAAACATGCAATTCTAAGCTTTTCAGAGCAGCCTGTTCCTTAGGCATTGGGACAGCAATTAAATAAAAGGGTAGATATGTCGTCTTTGCAGCAAATTACTGCACCAACTCTAGTCCTAGTAGCTGCCCCTCTTGTGGGGCCTGGGAGGGCACTCTAGTGTGAATCCTTTTTAAAAGAAATAAAATTGTACCAAATAGTGTCTTATACCTGAAATGCAGGTAAGAAATTGCAGAGACATAGTATAAATAAACATAAAACAGATCTATTCATGTAGTGAGTCTCCTTCCCCCTCCACTTGTGGGGACCAGTGAAACTGGGCAGGACAGTGTTGGTCAAGATTCAGGCTGCTTTCTAAGGCTTGGTCTACACTACCCCCCCTAATTCGAACTAAGGTACGCAACTTCAGCTACGTGAATAACGTAGCTGAAGTTCGAAGTACCTTAGTTCGAATTAGTTCAAACTTACCTTGGTCCACACTCGGCAGGCAGGCTCCCCCGTCGACTCCGCGGTACTCCTCTCGGCGAGCTGGAGTACCGCAGTCGACGGCGAGCACTTCCGGGTTCGACTTATCGCGTCCAGACTAGACGCGATAAGTCGAACCCAGAAGTTCGATTTCCAGCCGTCGAACTTGCGGGTAAGTGTAGCCAAGGCCTAAGAATGAGCCCTCTGCTTTCCACACTGCCTAACTCCTGTTTGGGGCCTTTTGGAACAACTCTGGGATTAGCAGGGGAGTAGACCAAAGTGTGGGCTGTCATTACAGGGCAGCATATCCTTTTCTTAGGGGAGGGCTGTGAAGGAAACATACCAGGATAAAATAAGTTGAATTTACCAAAAACTAACTCCCCAAATTCTTTTGTAGTCAACGGAGTTATGATTTACAAGGCTTAGTCCCTGACATGTACTGATATACAAGAACTTATTCTGCTAACTTTAAATGGTTTCATGGCTGATGGACATTTGGAAACTTTACTACAATGTATCCATTACCATTGTACTGGGTCAGCATTATTTGTATCTTGTATACGCAGGTGGTTCCTTCAGTATTGCAGATGCTATTTTCTTTGCCAGTGGAAATATCTTTCTTCACTGTTCTCCCCACAGTGATTCTCTTGGGGTGGGATCCCCAAAGGGACTTAGGTGTCATGACACTCAGTATTGCAATACCTAAGTTTTAGGCACCTAGAAAATCACAGGAACAACATTGGGATCCACAAAGCTTGAGTTAGCCACCTAAGCCCCTGTACACAGCACTGCAGAGGGAGAGGCACCTGAGAATGCAATCCACAAAGCCAGCATGCTGGATGGGGAGCCACCTAAGCTATCCAGTAGGAGATGAGGCAGGTCAACTCCTTCAAATTTATCAGGAGAGACACCGTTACTAAGTAAAATTAAGCCTCACTGTCAGAATTCTCCCCCCCCCCCCCCCCCAGCCATGGCGTTTGAGAGCTGTATCCCAAGATAGAGGCTTAATTTTACTTAGTAATTGCTGTTCGCCCAGGTGGCAGGCTGACAGCTAGAGCCCTAAGAGCAGCAGAGGTGAGGCTGGGAGGGCTATACTCTGGCCTGGAGGCTATTGGAGGAGGGGGGGGGGTGTTGATGGTGGATTCTGAGCAGATGGGGTGAGTGCTGGGAGGGTGCATTGAGTGCAGTGGGGGAAAAATGGGGCTGGGGGACTGCACTGGCAGGGGGGGAGGGTTGGGTGAGGACAGAACTGATGGACTGGGAGACAAGATTAACTGGTGGGCAGGGGAGGGGCATATGTGGGGGTGAGAGCTCCTGCAGTAGGGGCCAAAATCACCTTATCAGTACATGTCGGAGAGTGGGTACCACTAATTGTCACATGCACACGCCCTGGGGATGGGCTGAGGGAGTTAAAAAATCAAGAGACTGACCTAAAAAACACCATATAATCTTTTTTAAAATCTCATGATTTTGGGAGGGTCTGACTCATGAATTTTGATCTCTTGTTGGCAATACTGTGACAGGTTGTGTCCTAAATCCTGCCCCTCTCAGAGATAGGGACCTCCCTGCAACTCAGATTTACCCTGGGTTTGTGAATCACAAGCAGAGAGATGTAGGTGTTCAGATGCCTAAGTTGTGTGCAGGCAGGTGTGTTCAGAGATCACGTAGTGGATCAAGCACCTTGGGTAAATTCATGTAAAACAGCTGGGCTGGGACAGAGCAGGAAGGAAAGGAGGAATCAGCCCTCCCTTTTAACCTGTAGTCCAGGGGTTAGGGTACTCACCAGGATCTGGAAGACCATAGTTCAAGTCCCAGCCCCTTAAGGGGAGAAGGGATTGGAACAGGGATCGGCCACCTCTCAGGTGAGTGCCCTACTCAGTAAACTATAAACTATTCTGTTGTGGGTCTCAATCTCTCCTGTTGAAGTTATTCTACTTTAATTCTAGCTTGTGGCCCAATTAATATTTACTCTGACCTAGTGGTTAGGGCACTCACCTGTGAGGTGGCAGATCCTGTTCCAATCCCTTTCCCCTTCAGGTGGGGGGGGGAGAGAGGGCTTGAACTGAGGGACTCCCACCTCCCACATGAGTACCTTATCTCCTAGGCTTCTCTCATCCCCAGCTGTTTTGTGTGAACTTTCCTGAGGGGACTGATCCAGCAGGCAGCCTCTGAGCACAACTACTGAATTGGGCCCTGCATGCAAACAGTCAAACACCTATTTTCCCTAGTTCATTATTTGCCCTTGGGCTTATGTAGGAGAGAGGCATCCAGGTGCCTAGTAGTAGGCAGCAGAGCAGCCACCTAGCAGCAGGAACCTAGATGCCCAGTGAACTTCTACTATAAAAAGAACAGGAGTACTTGTGGCACCTTAGAGACTAACAAATTTATTAGAGCATAAGCTTTCGTGGACTACAGCCCACTTCTTCGGATGCATATAGAATGGAACATATATTGAGGATATATATACACACACATACAGAGAGCATTAACAGGTGGGAGTTGTCTTACCAACTCTGAGAGGCCAATTAATTAAGAGAAAGAAAAAACTTTTGAAGTGATAATCAAGATAGCCCAGTACAGACAGTTTGATAGTAAGTGTGAGCATACTTACAAGAGGAGATAGATTCAATGTTTGTAATGGCTCAGCCATTCCCAGTCCTTATTCAAACCGGAGTTGATTGTGTCTAGTTTGCATATCAATTCCAGCTCAGCAGTCTCTCTTTGGAGTCTGTTTTTGAAGTTTTTCTGTTGTAATATAGCCACCCGCAGGTCTGTCACTGAATGACCAGACAGGTTAAAGTGTTCTCCCACTGGTTTTTGAGTATTTTGATTCCTGATGTCAGATTTGTGTCCATTAATTCTTTTGCGTAGAGACTGTCTGGTTTGGCCAATGTACATGGCAGAGGGGCATTGCTGGCACATGATGGCATATATCACATTGGTAGATGTGCAGGTGAACGAGCCCCTGATGGTATGGCTGATGTGATTAGGTCCTATGATGATGTCACTTGAATAGATATGTGGACAGAGTTGGCATCGGGGTTTGTTACAAGGATAGGTTCCTGGGTTAGTGGTTTTGTTCAGTGATGTGTGGTTGCTGGTGAGTATTTGCTTTAGGTTGGGGGGTTGTCTGTAAGCGAGGACAGGTCTGTCTGTCTCCCAAGATCTGAGAGTAAAGGATCATCTTTCAGGATAGGTTGTAGATCTCTGATGCGCTGGAGAGGGCACGAATTGAATTTAGGTGCCTGGGGATTGCGGTGGCACCTGACAACTGGACTTAAGTACCTAATTATGTTCATGGATTGTACCCTAGAATTCTGTCATCCTTGAGTAACTCCATACACTCTTGAGACATAGCATCATGGTCACCATTTTCTGCTGACCTAGGGAAAACTTCTTAGCACTGCTCCTCTGAGGGTACTTTCCAATGAACATATTAACATGTACCTCTGCAGGTTGAGTAGATTGCTTCTGTAATACTTCTGGGCTGAGGATCTAACCTATCTCATGCACTTAAAATAAAAAGCAACACAAATGGTACATAAGGGCCAGCCTTAAACTGACAAACTTGGAAATTCAGGGTTAAGGCTTTGCCTACCTGAGAGAGTCAAACTGGTTTAACATCCGTTCTTAAATTGGTTTAGTTATGTTAAACCAGTAAGTTTCTCCTGCAGACAAGCCCGGAGTCTGCTATGCTGTTGAGTCATTACATGAGACTTGTAGAGGTATGTAGGCACAGCTGAATGAGTTTGGATGGAGTAGTTTCCGGCACTCTTTAGTTGAAGCTGCTTTTACAGTAGTTGACTTAATATTAGAGAGATGTGGGGTCAAATTACACAATAGTAACAGTGCAAGATTCCTCAGAGATCAAAACAGAGGCAGTAGACCTCACTTCTAGGGTTCAGAAGTTAGCTTGGTCTGCACAGCCCTTCAGTACTTGTTCCCTATGATACTTTTATGCTAGGGAATAGATTTAAAGCAGCTCACTTGAAATACTGGTAAGTGATAGTGCTGCTAGATGGCTATCTCAGTCTCTAGTGACCTTCCCTGAAACTCCATATCATCAAACTTCTAGATTAAAATAAAATTGAAGTATTCAGTGGGGAGGAGGGAGAATATTTTAGTCTCTTAATGCATGTTTTATAGGGTCCTTCACTATTTTTCTACTCTGAAAGTCTTTCAGATGGAAGAACTCTCCCTCTGTCTTAGCCACATGTGCTAAACTGTTACTTTAGACTAGCAAAGTGCCTTTGCTACAAGCGATACTCAGTAAAGAGGCAAGACCTCACCAAATGCTGATGCCAGCCCCTCTCATTTTGTCTGTATTGCTGTGAGCAGCACTCAAGCAGGTGTAGTGCTAATATTCTTGTTTTGGGGGGGGAAAGTGTCTGTAAGGTGCTGGCTTGTCCCAGCACACAAGACCAACTGCCACACTTAGTCTCCCTTTTTAAGTCCTCAGCCCTCCCTGGCCTACAGATCCCAGGGGATTTTCCCTTTACCTTTCTCAGTTGTTCCTGCTTCAGGACTTATGGCAGGGTTCTTTTGTGCTCCGAGCACTACTTTTCAGGGCTGCCTCTCCCAGGAAATTTCTTGCTTCTGGAGCATTGCCCCTTCCTTGCTGAGTCTTGCACACACTCTAACCCAGTGGTTCTCAAACTTTTGTATTGGTGAACCCTTTCACACAGCAAGCCTGAGTGTGACCCCCTCCTAAATAACACTTCAAAAATATATTTTACACTATTATAAATGCTAGAGGCAAAGCAGGGCTTTGGGGTGGAGGCTGACAGCTCATGACCCCCCAATGTAATAACCTCACAACCCCCTGAGGGGTCATGACCCCCAGTTTGAGAACCCCTGCTCTGGCCCCTAGTGGTGTCCTAGCTTCTTCCTCGACCTGAGAGGAGCACCCCTTCTAGCACATGGGAGCTGAACGTGCTTTATTTCAAGGGGGCAGCCATCCTAAGACCTAGTCCGTTTTGTTATTTTTTGGCAGCTTTCAAAAGACGGGGGAGGGCAGCATAAAGATTGATGATGGCTGCGTTGAGGATAATGAACCAGACACTTGCTCCCGGTAAGTTCAGTTGTTCTAATCTTTGCTGTGCAAAATAAACTGTCTAGTGCAGTTTCCCAAGCCAAAATTGAGAAGGAAGCATGGCTTGCTGAAATGTTGAAAAGGAGCTCAGTAGGTCGTTGCTTAGTAAGAAAACCTAATGTCATAGATTCAGAAGCCTTTGCTATGTATTTGCTGTCAATCTTATTAGTTTTTATAAAGCATGTAACTTGTTTGGCTCAGAGTCCACCTTCTAGAGAAATATCATGAGTATTCCTTCTGGCAAACTAATTGGTGTGAAATACATAAAGTACAAATACCTACTGACAAACCATGTTTGAGATTTACAAAATTATCAATGACTCTTGAGTTTCAGAAGTGTGCATTGCAAACATAAAATACTCTGATCTGGACAGATCCTGCATTCAGTCTTGGAGAATGTACAGTGGAAAGAACAAAGCAACGGTTATTCAGCTAGTAGTTTTGTCCAATGTGGAAATTCAGAAAAGTGAAAAGTCTATTTTAATTATGACATAAATGGATCCCAAATTAATTTAAACTCCTTGATCTCTTTAGTGGCTTTTTGTAGCAGAAGTGTGCATTGAAAGTCTGATGCTTCCTGTGTAACTCAGCTCATAAAACCAGAGTAATGCAATGGAGAATCAGGACCTTACAGGTTTAATGAGTTATGGGGGCAGGAATACTAAAATTTGCTTACTAATTTTTCCACTTGTTAGTCAAAGATTAAAAGTTACTTGTTCATATAGTCAAATGATGCATTTGTTTGGAGATGAACAAGTTGAGCTGAATGCCATGTTATCTTCGTACAGTGGCACTAAAGGTAGAAGATCCTTCTTTTAAGCTGAGATTTGGCTAGATTCAAATATCAGTTGCTGTCACTTCATCTCAACATGTACATGGGATGGCCTTAGTAGCATCTTCAGCTCAATTTACAATCTGTAATAACTTTACAATCTGCAATTAAAGGCTCCTCTCAAAAATTCTGTAGAAACTCTGAATCTCAATCACGAATGTGTATATACATCTTTCAAAACCTAGCTTGAAAGGAAAGCATATAGAACGTTAAAGAAAAATAGAAGGGGGTAACGTTGCATTCCTGAGTGTGTGAACGCACTTAGGTTTTATGGTCCAAGAGGTGTCCTCCTTTGACATCTTTACTTGTCACCAGTTGACAGAAAGATATTACATAAAAACAAGGAGTCAAGTGGCACCTTAAAGACAGATTTATTTGAGCATAAGCTTTCGTGGGTAAAAAACCCACTTTTTCAGATGCAAAGATTACATGTTTATCTAGGAGTCTATGCTATCATATATTTACAGATATTCATACCCATTCTTCAAGTAGCTCTTAAAATTCAGCAAAGGTGCAGGCAAGTTTGCAATAACAAATCTTAATGTGACTCTTAATACTGAAATCTACCACTGCATCTGATAGTCATTGACTTTTGACTCTGTTCCTCTTTTAACAGTACTCTTAAAAAAAAGATTTCTCCATTTGTGATGTCATTTGGATTCAGGTATGTGTGGATAAATACATAACCTGTATGCAGCCATGGGTATTGAAAGGCAATATAAATAAAATAGAACATATTTAACTAAACTTTCTAGTCAGTTTGCTACAGAATAGTAACTTCCAAACTATCTTTTTTATTTATTATTTATTTATTGTTCCTCTGAAAAGTATTTCCTCAATGCATTCTGTAGTCAGCTTTTATAAAGCAAACTCCCTTTGCATTGTGAGGGAAAATCTAATGCACAGCAGCAACTTCTTCAGATCTCTTTGGGATCTGTAGAGACAATTCTAGGTATCCTTGTAGATGACTGAACTGTAAGCAAAATATAACGTTCTATTGTTTTTGTGTTTTTTGGTATGGTGTAGAGCAGAGGTGGGCAAACTACAGCCTGCAGGCCACATCCGGCTCATGGGACCGTCCTGCCAGGCCCTTGATCTCCCGACTGGGGAGACTAGCCCCTGGCCCCTCCCCCGCTGTCCCCTCTCCCATAGCCATGCCACTGCGTGGGCAGCGCTCAGGCAGCAGGGCTGCGCGCTCCTGCAGGGCAGCGCGTCTGGCTCCGGCTGAGCAGCACGGCTGCCAGACATGCTGCTCTGAGCGGCATGGTAAGAGGGCCAGGTGGTTGGATAAGGGATGGGGGATCCGGGGGGGGGGGGGCAGTCAGGGGACAGGGAGTGGGGGGGTGGATGGGGCAGAGGTTTGGGGGGGTTGGATAAGCATGGGCTTCCCAGGGGGGCCTGTCAGGGGGTGGGGGTGTGGATAGGGGTTGGGGCAGTCAGGGGACAGGAAGTGGGGGGGGGGGTTGGATAGGGGGTGGGGCCCCATGGGGGCAGTTAGGGGCAGGGGATCCTGGGAGGGAACAGTCAAGGGACAAGGAGCAGGGGGGTTGGATGGGTTGGGAGTTCTGAGGGGGGGCAGTCAGAGGATGGGAAGTGGGAGGGGGCAGATAAGGGGCAGGGGCCAGGCTGTTTGGGGAGGCACAGCCTTCCTACCGGGCCCTCCATACAGTTTTGCAACCCCGATATGGCCCTTGGGCCAAAAAGTTTGCCCACCCCTGGTTTAAAGGCTCCCAATTAATCACCTGGTCTAGAGGTGGTCCTTAGAGAGCTAGCTGGTCACATGGTAGTGGCTCTGCTTGTTTCTAGCAGCTAAACTGTATTGATATAACAAAAATATACTATGTTACAGCAACTGCTGTAATTACTACAAGGACATTATTCAGCCTGATTGGGAGAGAAGGTGGTGCGTGCTGTGACAGTTTGAGCAGTCTTTATAGAATACATGTTTAAAGCTGGCGTGTTGACATGAATATGAAGCAGCTTTGAGATTGTTGGACACAAAACTTGTGGTTCTCTTGGCTCTTAGCCTAACACCACTGGCTAGAGTTGTCCCACAGGTTATCCTTGCATCCTGGCATGGGTTAAATTGCCACAGAGTGGCTGGCCATGTTCTCTTGGCAGCCATAGTGTGAATGAAGGCTTGTGCAGCTTTCAACGGGTGCTGCATTCTCAACAGGCATAGTGAATATGTATCCCTGTTTACTTTAAGAGGGAAAAGTCGTTATTAAAACAAATGTGGGAAACATGAAGAGTTCAGAACAGGCATAAAATAAGGGAATACTAGACTTGTTTACAAAAGTGGCTTTCATTTTTAAAATTGTGAGCAACTGTGTGACTTTGTGCACCTCAAGCAATGAGGAGTATAATACTTTTGTACTTTTCCCTCTTTCTTGAGAGCTGACTTTTTTTTTTTTTTTTTTTCCTTTTTTGGTGTTGTAGAATATTTGGTGTTATACTCATCTTTGTGGACATTACTCTTGTGATTGTGGACCTAGCTATTCGTGACAAGGAAAAGAGCATAAGAGAGACCCTGGAAGGCGTTTCCTTGGCAATAGCACTCTTCTTTCTCGTGGATGTTCTCCTGCGAGTGTTTGTTGAGGGGTAAGATTAATGCCCATGGGCCTGAAAGTTCAGCAAGACATCTTTGTATAGGGATACTTTAAAAATGTGCACTGACTTCTAAAGAATCTGCACAGTGGATATGTGAGGTCTGACTCTGAATTCACTTACACAGGAGTAACTGTACTGATTGTTACTCCAGACTCACCGGTGTGAGACCAGAATCAGTCCTGTGAGGTTCCCAGTGCTGGTCCCTAACACTGGCAATTCATTCATTATGTGCAATGACTAGCACTCTTAATTGGCTTGTACCGGTAACTGGGAAGCACTGTTCATGAATACTCTTAGCATGACTTTAAGCTCTCTGGGGCTGGGACTGTCTTTGTTCTGTTTGAACAGTTAGTAGCACAATAGAGCATAACCCAATGACTAGGGCTTCTAGGTGCTACTGCAGTAAAATAATAAATTCAGTCTGTGTAGAGAGCAAAATGCTGTAGTACCAGAGTTCTTAAATAGGCCCATTAATTCTAAAGGCATTACTCTGGTGCTACTCTGCATGAGGATAACAGAAGATAGTCCTAAATGGACAGAAATAATACAAATACAAACTGCCTTGGCTGTCCAGAAGAGATTTAAAGCATTGCAATTGTACCACTGGGTATACTGCTGCAGCATGGTATGTGGCTAGTTTTGGTAGGCTTCATAGGAAGAGTGTTTAAGTTGGGATTTGAACAAAGAGGGGAGGAGGGAATTCTTTTCAATCTTCCTTTTTAAACTGGTCTGTGACTTGGTGTTAAGTGGAGTCAGGTTTGTAAAGGATTGATAAAAATCTGTTTTACTCCTAATGGAGTAACAAACAGGCTATTGAGGACCAATTCATCCATGAGCAATGCTTTGTAGCAATATGGAATATGCACTCCTCATAGTACTTTTAGATATCTTCCCCCCCCCCCCCAATTTTGTCTCTGCTTCCCTTCTTTTGTATTTCAGCTTCAGCAATTATTTCAAGTCCAAACTGAACATTTTAGATGCGGTGATTGTCGTGGGCACCCTGTTAATTAATATGGTGTATTCTTTCTCTGACTTCAGTGGTGCAGACAAGATCCCAAGGTAAGAAGTGTGTGATTTAATGGCTTAGAAACAAAATATTTACACTTCTCTCTAAATCCTTCTAAAACTTGCTAGTGTCTAGCGCTTCTGCTTTTTGAAGGGAGTATAGGGGAAGAACCCTGAACACCTGAATGTTTTTGTTTATAAAATGTTATACCCAAATTATCTGATTTCTTCCCTGGCTTTTTTGCAGTGTTGAAAAATTTGCTGTGGACCCTGTAAAGCTTTCTTTGCTGGGAGTCAGAGTGCTTTGGAGATCACAGGTGTTGCATAATGCCAGAGAGAAATCATTTTTTACACTACACTTACAGTGGCATGTGGAGTACATACACTGCATGCCCAGCTAGCGTGTGTATAGCAGTGTAGACTGAGGCACAGCTTAGGTGAGTAGAGTGCCCTAAATACCTGGACCCTCAGGATATATACTCTACATAACCAAGCAGTACCTTCCAGGTCTACACTGCAATTTTTTTTTTAAAGGCTCTGGTGGAGATGAGGCAGTGGAGCCTTTCACTGATGCTGGAGCCTTTCACCATAGCATGTGGCTACACATACAGCAGTGTCAAGTACAGGCAGTAGAAGTGTAGACATAGCCTTACTCAGCAAAATTTGTCTTAAAAGTAAACTGCAGAAATCAGAACTAGTGTTGTTAAACTGAAAACCTTACTTACAATTACAACTGATTGGAGGAAGGATTAACTCTTGCTGCTTTTGACTTTAGTTTTTAAAGTCATTAGAATAATGTGTGTGGTGTGATATACTTGGCAGATTTGAAAACTTCAGCATCAAAAATCAGAGCACTTCCAGCTACAGCTGGCAGGGGATTTT
This sequence comes from Chrysemys picta bellii, assembly GCF_011386835.1. Classification (NCBI taxonomy): domain Eukaryota; kingdom Metazoa; phylum Chordata; order Testudines; family Emydidae; genus Chrysemys; species Chrysemys picta. The sequence continues at coordinate 300,075,700 of NC_088791.1, forward strand.
TGTTGAAAAGTTGTCAAACTAACAATTTGTGGAAATCAGATTTGTGGGAAAGGGTCATTTCAATGAACCGTTTGTTGGGAAGGTTTCTTGGGTTCAGTGGGAAAGGGGAAGAAAATGATTCTCACTCTCCTGCTAGAGCTGTTCTACTTTGTATACAGTAAATACTCATTGGGCCAGAGAAATTGACTTGGTAGTTAGGGGATTTGCCTCTGATATGGGAAATGCAGATTCAAGTCTTGTTCACCTCAGGCAGCGCAGGGACTTGAACATGGGTCCCACGTGTGTCAGATGAGTGCCCTAACCATTGGGCTGTTGACTATAATGGCTATAAAGGGGTCTCTCTGCAAAAATTTCAAAAGCACTCAGTCGTGTCCCAATGTGGTTGAACAAGAAAAATTCTGAAATTTCAAAAACTTTCACAGGATATGTAAACTGTTTACCTTCTAACTCCATCTTAAATTTCCTTTAAGGAAATTGAATGCCTACTTCCTGTTAATTTTGTAGAAATTGTGTCCAAATCCCTTGGATGGCTATGAAAATCTCAACCTATGGTCTCCAAACAAGTCCTCATGGTTACAGATCTAGCTGCAGTGTTTCTCCTCTATATGGGGGTGTCTCTGAGAGCAACCTCACAAGTGACAAGCTTGGGCCTTCACCTCTCAAGGTGAATCCTGCAGTTCTCCCACTCTTGGGCTTGCTCTAGTCTTAAAACATACAAGCATAGCTACATTAGTCAGGGGGAAAAACCAACCCCACCAATGTAGCTATTCCAGCGGAAAAAACCAGTGTAGATGCAGCTCTGCTGACCAAATACTTCTGTTGGCATAGCTAATGTCATTGTTTGGGGAGATGTTCCTGCAGTGGCAGAAAAACCATTGGTGTATGCTGCATCTACACTAGTGGGCTATGCTGGCATAGCCCATGTCTACACACTACAGAGCCTATGTAAAGTTCTTTCCCTTTCCACTGGGGGCTATACTAGTATAGCTGCACCAACATGGGCTCCGTGCTATAGACAACCTAAGACCTGGACCTTGGGTTATAGACCCCTATGTACTAACAGTGATTACCTCAGCAGGCCCAACATAGGTTCATTATCTGCAGTTCTGACCTTCGGGAGCTGTGACCAGTGGTATATACAGAGTGACCATGCAGCCTTTTCTAAAACAAGGTATTGTTTTAACAGTAGGAACACCGCATAGTGTAAGAATAAGGATTTTAAAACAATAAAACCCTCTGTAGCTGTCTCCCTAGAGCTTCCTATTTCTCCCCTCTCTCTCTTCTCTTCTCCCCTCCCCCCCCCCCCCCCCCCCCCAAATCCCCCATGTTAGCCAGGTAGGCCCATCTTGAGGGGAGGGATAGCTCAGTGGTTTGAGCATTGGCCTGCTAAACCCAGGATTGAGAGTTCAATCCTTGAGGGGGCCGTTTAGGGATATGGGGCAAAAATCTGTTGGATGATTTAATTGGGGATTGGTCCTGCTTTGAGCAGGAAGTTGGACTAGATCTCCTGAGGTCCCTTCCAACCTTGATACTCTATGATCTTCAGGCTCTTTGCAGAACCTTTCTGTCAACCTGTTTCTCCCAGCAGCCCTTAACTGACCCTCCCACTTCCAGAAAGACTCTTTACCTGTTTAGTGCTGGTCTATACTTAAAACTTACACTACATATAGTTATGTCAGTTAGCTATAGCTGTATTGGTCCCAGGATCTGAGCAAGACAAAGTGAGTGAGGTAATATCTTTTATTTGACCACCTTCTAGTGGTGAGAGAAGCTTTTGAGCCACAGAGCTCACAAACAGAAGATGGTCCAATAAAAGATATTACCTCACCTACCTTGTCTCTCTGACATAGCTGTCAGTTGAGTATGGGTTTTTTAAATGGACATAACTATGCCACTATAAGCCCTAGTGCAGATGTAGCTTATGTTGGCGTAGAAGACCTCTTGCTGGCATAGAAGACCTTAAGCTATTCCAGCAAAAGCCGTTCTATGCTGATATCAACTGCCTCTACACTAGAGGGTTTGCTGACATAACTATCCCAGCAAAACTTTTTTCCTATAGACAAGGTCTTGTGCTGTCCTGATTTTTAGGCTCCCAGCACCTTTTGACACTACTCGCTATAGTCAAATAGCACACACCCCTTACTGTAATTGGACAATCATAAATTAATAGAGCAGTCTCATGTCCTTCACACAACTGTGTACTTTGATTGTACTCTAGGTAATCTCATCACATGTAGGACAGGGCATTTCCTGGGATGGCATTTAGGGTATGTCTACACAGCAATTGGGAAGTGTGATTGCAGTGTGTCGGCACACCTGAGTTAGCCTTGATTGAACTCACTAAAAATGGCAGTGTAGTACAGGCAGTGGCCTGGGCTAAGGGCCTGACTACAATCCTGCCTGAGACCCCAGGTACATAACTGGGCAGCTAGCCTATTTACTGTGGTTAAGTTGCTGTTTTTAGCAAGCTAGCTCAATGAAGGCTAGCTTTGGGTATAGCTACATGGGCTGTCATGATTGCAGAGTAGGCATACCTTAAGGGAAGCCTTCTAAACAGTAACATGCTTTCCTAAAACCACTTGCATCAGGAGAAAATTGTCTTACTACTTCAAAACGTCCTCCTGAGAATATCCATTATCCTCTTTCCCTCAAATGGATGAGTTACATTTGGGATTCTAGAACTGCTCCATTTTCCTGAACTTCTTGCATAAAATGCTACACATCCATGGAGTAAGGAGCCAAAGGTGCACACTTGAGAAGACATCAAGATCAATACCAAGAGCCATTAACATACCCAAATGAGTACAGTGACCTTGTATACCATGGATATAAACTGGGAAACAGGAAGATCTGGAGTGTTATGGCTTGCCTAATATTGTGGAGATCTTACTATTGCTACAGGGATAGGTAGGGTGAGACTATACTTGCTGGCATCATCTCTATGCACAGCAGTGAAGCAATGAAAACTATCTCCGTAGGTGAATTCCTGTCTGGCTTCATTGTGAGGCCAGTCAGAAAACTTGCATTTAAATAGTTTGCCATCAGAAAAATGCAGTTTTGTTGTAATAACATGATTTTGCAACATTTTGTAGTTTGACACAATTTCACTGGACAGGGGCACATAAAAGCATTTTGACTATTTAAATATCCTGTGTTGACACTTTCTGGAATAGAAAATTCCAACTTTTTTTTGTTAGAATTAAAAAAAGAAAAGAAAAACTAAATGGAAGGTTGAAATCAAAATAAAATACCTTGAAGTTATCAAATCAAAATGTGTTGACCCAAAACAATTTTAAAAATTGTTTTTTCAAAAAAAGTAGTGTTGGCTTTTATCCTCATTTGGAACAAAACAAAATTTCAGTCTTTCTGGCAAAACATAATTTACATCTTCTGTCCAGCTTTATTCCATTGAAAAGCTAACATCTTCCTCTCTTTGCTAGAATGGTTATCGTCCTTCGAGCTTTGAGAATTATCATTCTGATAAGAATATTTCGCCTGGCCTCGCAAAAGAAACAACTAGAAAAGGTGACCAGGAGGATGGTAAGTTAGCTTCATAGCAGTTGGTTTGAATGTGCTATTATAGTTTTGAAACTCTCCTTATATTCTTAAAGCAGTAACTGACTTCAGGAGTGAAGGGTAGTAATAAGAATTTTCACTTTGTTCCCATCTCCTTCTGCTTCCCTCCCTTCCATTTGTTTCTGTCTTAGTTTATTCTGCACTCTGGTTTCCCTCCCCTCATGCCTAACACTGCACAGTTCTCATTCTAAAACAGTCAGAACTGCAGGCCAGCAGACTAGTAACCGGATTCTGCCTCTTCCACTAAGGCAATCTGTTCTAGTGATTGATAGGAACAGGTATTGAGTTAGAGCATTGGGTAGCTGAGAACCATTTCTGCACTCGGCAGTGTTTCACTACAGCAGTGTGATGGCACTGCTGTGATGCCATGACTACCTGATGCAAGTAGCCAATTCTGTCCTTCCATTTTCTGGCTCGACTTTATTTTATATTGAGCAAACTTGCATGGCAGGGCAGAGAAAAGAGAATCTGCTGTATCCCGTGAATCTAGAAATGAATGGCTACAATTTAAAATCCGAGGCAAAAGCTTTTATTGTAATGCATCTTCTGCAGGTATAAACAGAATAGAAATTGCCTTCAAGTTTTAGCTTCCTGGTAGCATCTGATATTAAAACTCCATTTCATCATGTTTAGACATAGCTTTGAATAAAAAGTATTTGGTAAACTATTCCTTCTCTTCTCCCCTCCCCCAGACTCTTAATGTAGGGTCAATTTGAAATGCACACAGAAGTTGGGGCTTTAGGGAACAAAATCAATACTCCATTGGCATCCTGCCTGTCAAATGTAGACTAATTGAGAAATTTCCAAGATATTTATATGGCTAGAGTTTACCCGAGGCATCAAAACTCGTTAATAGAAAAAAAAATCTGCAAGACCTTATAAGGGGGGCGGAGGGGAAGTAAGTGTGTGTGTGAGATCTGTCCCTTACTTCACTTAAAATGTTAAAGTGCAGTTGAGCTGTATTGCATCCCACTAGGAGTTCAAAGGATTCCCTGGCATCCTTTCATAAGATAAGAGTAACCCTTGTGATCTGACTAGTGTTTCTCCCTCAAAGGTGTCACTTGCACATGGGAGTAGCCCTGATTTAGCAATTGGTGAAGATGCAACAAAGCTGATCTTCTCCCCCACTGCTCCCACCCACCCCCTCCTAGTGGAGAATTGTATCCTGGGTTAAATGCTACTCCTAACAATTCAGCAATATGATGCAGCATACAACTGTGATCCGTGTAGACAAGTCTCATTGTGCATTGTCTGCTAACTAGAATAAGGCCTTGATAAGGTCAGCTCCAGTACAGCTATTGCTGGCTACTGATTACTGTATTGAAATAATTCCTGAGCACAAAGCCTGACTAAAATGCAGTTTCGTTTCTAAATTTGTGAGACTGCTGCTGAGTTACCTAGTGTGAGCCACTTGCTAGTCTTAAGCTTGATCTACACTTGTACTAGTGTAGTTACGTTGGTCAGGGGGCTGGGGCTGGGGACACACCCTAGTGACATAGATATGCTGACAAAACCCCCAATGTAGATGCAACTATGCCAACAGAAGTGTCTTTGGTGGCATAGCTAATGGCCTTTGGGGAGGTGGTGTTCCTACACCAGCAGAAAAACTCCTTCTGTTGATGTATGCTGCCTCTACACTAGGGAGTCAGGCTGGCTATGTTGACATAAGCTCTACAGCAGTGTTTACCAAACTATTGTACTGGTGGCCCCTTTCACATAGCAAGCTTCTGAATACGACACAACCCCCCCCCCCCCCCGCCCAAATATATATAAACAAGTGTTATAAATTAACACCATTATAAATGCTGGAGGCAAAGTGGGGTTTAGGGTGGAGGCTGACAGCTCATGACCCCCCCCCCCCATGTAATAACCTCATGACCCCCTGAGTGGTCCCAACCCCCAGTTTGAGAACCCTTGCTCTATAGTATGTATATAGCCTAACTATGTACACTTCCACCTGGAGTGGATAGGGGAAGATTGAGGCTCTGCCACTCACGCTTAGTTACAAGGAGAAACAGTAACCATCTGGACTACTTCAGTACTCCCCCTTCTAGACACTCCCTAATCTTTATGGTTCCCTTGAGTCTCCTTTCTAACTCATTCATTCATCTTTTTGACTGACAGGTCTCGGAAAACAAAAGGCGCTATACAAAAGATGGCTTTGACCTGGACCTTACTTATGTTACTGGTTTGTACAATTTTAGAGAACTGTTGGTTACTCCAAAGTTAGAGCTGGCTGAAATTTTTCAGCTAAGGCTTTTCACCAAAAATGCATATTCGGGCCGACAGAGTTCATAAGTTTGGCAAATTGTTTCGGTTGAAGGGAAGAAAATGAAAATTTCAGTTCTTAGATGCACAAGGGGCTTGGGTGCTGTTTTTACAAAAAGACTGAAGAGGTTGTTGTGGTGCCCCCCCCTTACACCTCTTGTATAACTAGGCTGCTCTCCTGGGATGTGGGAGACCTGCTGTGGAGCAAGAACTTGAACCTGGGTCACCCACATCCCAGGAGAGTGCCCTGACCACAAGCCATAGTCACCACCCTGCCCCCATTACCACAGTTCGTGTGAATCTATCCCCCAATTTGTTACTTCTGTTTTTAAAATGCCCAAACTGACCATTTTGTTTAAGCTCAATTTTTTTCCAATTTCTTTGTTGCTGAAATGTTCTTACTTAGTTGACTTGAACCAAAATTAAAACTTTTGTTTTTAACGGACAGAAAACAAAATTAAATAACTTATTTGCAGACCTATAAGTGCCAGCTTTCGGGGGGGGGGGGGGGATAGGTACAAAACTAATCTATTGTCTAAGCAGGTCTTGCTGTGTAGAGAATGCTGATTGAGAGCTAGGATATTCCTCTAGGTGGAATATCCATTATTGCAGGGCTGTTAATTTGATAAATATCATATAAAATACAGACAGTACATGGGCAGAAAATGTACTTCTTTGTCATTAAAAATTCAAATTTAAAATCTGAGCTGCTGTTGGTGATACAGTATGACTACTTGTTTGTGGGGTGACCTGTAACGAATTGTTCATAACACTAATGGTGCTTCCACTCTCAAAGCTACACTTTTTTTGATAGTGCATAGTAGTTCTTTCAGATTCATCCGCCGCTGCTAATTTCCAATTCTTGTGGACTTAACCTATAAATGTTTCCTCCATAGATCGTATTATTGCAATGTCATTTCCATCATCCGGGAAGCAATCTTTCTATAGGAATCCTATAAAGGTAAAATCTCCTAAAATCCCTAATGCATGTGACTTCAAAACTTAACAGCACTGAATTTCTGTTCCACTTCCAATCCTTTTTTGCTAGGTTGAATATGGATCAGATTGGGAATGACTAAACTAGCCTCTGATGGCCTTCAGGAAACCAACTTGCAGTCAGAGGCCAGTACTTAGTGGGCTTATGTCTAGATCACACAAGCATAAAAATTAAGGGTGCAGTCTGTCCATCCTGTCCTTGGGGTTGTCCTCTAGCTGCATGATTTGTTGCATAAGTGTCCTGAGGTTACCCTCATTTTCACTTAGGGTGACCAGATCACACAGGTGAAATATCAGGATGCCGGAGGGGGGAGGGCGGAGGGGAAAAAAAAGGCCGCCAGAGCTCCCCGTTAGCTTGCCTCTGCTCCGTCTCCACCTCCCCCCTCCCTCCAGCACTTGCACCGCCATACAGCTGATCAGCGCAAGCCTGGGAGGGAGTGTGGAGGAGGAGGAATGTGGTGTGCTTGGGGAAGAGGCGGGGCCAGGGCAGAGATTTGGGGAGGGATCCAATGGGGGAAGGAGGGGATGGAGTTGGGGGGCCTGTGAACGGAAGCAAAATATCGGGACAATTCGTGTCCTGACCGAAGGTAGGTCAGGACATGGGACAAATAAGCAAAAATCGGGACTGTTCCGATAAAATCGGGACATCTAGTCACCCTATTTTCATTATCCATTTAAAGCCTTCCTGAGAAGGTCACTTTTTGCTACCCAGGCTGTGTTACATGGTGATTTATAAAAGAGGCTGTTTTCGCTCTCAAATACAGAATAAGACTAAATGATCACTTAAACTTTACTGAACTAAATTTATAAAAACTGGTAGTAGACTGGCTTAGTAGCTAGATGAGAACCTGAACTACTCATTTCTTTTCTCATGGTCTACTGTGAATATAGCCAGCTTCTCCAGTAAGGGCAGTATAATGTTTAAGTGGCAGTGGAAATGAAGAATAACGTGTGTGTATATTTGAAAAGAGAGCAGATGTTTGGAGTTAAGAAATAACCATTTCTTATGTCTTATTTCCTTAAGGAAGTTGCAAGATTCTTGGATACAAAACATAAAGACCACTATACAATCTATAACCTTTGCAGTAAGTATGTGTAGCTATTGTTATGCTGGAGTTTGGGTGGTTCTCACAAAGTGCATCACAGATGTCATTGAAGCTGACTGGCATAATAGCCTTCTTTCTTTCAGGCTAAATGAGGGAACAGTTAAATGCCCCTTCATTTAGTGATAGCCAAAGCAATGGAAAACATCCCATTAGGGACTGCAAATGAAAGTGGCAGCTGGCAATTAACTGCTGGTGCTATGTATCTGAGGGCTTGTCTCAGCATACAGCACTGAGTCAGAAACAGCCAAAAACCATGGAACTAGGATACAGTAACAAAAAGCACAGGTAGGGTGGCTGTGAGAGCACTTTGGGCAGAGTGCTGGCTAGAATGGCAGACTTGGAATTGTGAGAGGGGCAACTGCCTCCCATTGTTTGTTCCTCCTGTGTTCAGGGAAACAGGACTTTGTGCATTCTTTGCAAATAAACAGGATTGCATCCAAAAAAACCAATGGAAATAACCCTCAACCTTATTGGCTTGGCCAAAGGCGGATTATGGACAATCAGATCATGAGAACCAACATTGATTCAGTCAACCAGTTAAAAATAGAGAAGATCAAGCTCAGAGGGTCATGACTTTGAAAACTGGCCTCCCACTTATTACCCCCACAAATCACTGTTGCAACTGATGGCAGGTGGTGGGAGTCCTTTGGCCCCACAATGAACTGAGTGTGCAAAATTGCAGACACAAAATAGGAAGCTGGCCTTCAAAGTTAAGCCTGATCCAGATCTGCTTAAATTGAATCATGAATCTATTCATTTAGTAGCACTGTAAGACTCCAGTAGATAGTCTGAGCTGCTATTACAACATCTTCAAAACATAGGCAGAGAAAATAGCTTGACTTAAATTACCTCTATTGGCATAACTGTACTTACCAGAACTCTAAACTAGTGTTAATCTGAAGTTTCGTTTTTTGTAGGTGAAAAAGGTTATGACCCTGTGTACTTCCATTACAGGGTGGAGAGAGTCTTTATTGATGACCACAATGTCCCCAGCCTAAAGTAAGTCATATGCTAGGGTTCCTGCAGCTCAACAACAATACTAGGTATAAAATAAGCTCTGACTATGCTGTAATTCATGTGCTTTTGTCTAGGGACATGCTGAAATTTACTGCCAATGTGCGTGAGTGGATGAAAAAGGATGAAAAGAACATCATAGCAATTCACTGTAAAGGAGGCAAGGGTAAGAGAATAAGTACTGTAGCAAAGAAGGGATTGGAAAACATAGTATCATAGTTAAAATGGTGTGACACTTAAACTTTTAAAATGCATTAATGTCTTACCTGCCTAAATTTCAGATTCTGATGCAAGTATAATTTGACCATGGGATAGTTCAGATTTCTATCCAGACAAATAACAAGCATGTTAATAATTACTTTATCAGAGGTGCTCAAAAACCCTTTACAATGGATAAAATTTTCAAAAGCATCTAATGTTGGATTGAGATTCATTTACTCAACGGATGGGTCTAACACATTTATTAAAGCAAAACACTCAGCAAGTGATTGTCCTAATGAGCTTCCCACTTGTAAGTAATCAATCTCATCAGTCACCTCTAGTGCTGGACAATACAGCTTCAACTTGCCTTTGTAACAAACTTATTACTCTTATGTTATCCTATCCATGTGTTAGTCTCTCATTTCAATGTTACCACTCCTCCCCCATCAGTACAGGTTTTGTTAGTTCACACCAGTCTTTTTTTTTTTTTTCTCCCCTCCTCCCTCCCCAGCTTTCTGGTTACTTTCTTTTCTTCTCACAAATACAATTCTGCAGTTTCTTAAACATAACATTTAGCAGCATAAGCAGAACTGTTTATCAGGCCAGGCTCTTAAAATCCAAAGCAGGCTTCTGTGAGGCCTAAATATGCCTTTGTTCCCAGTCAAGGGTGCTGGAACAATGTGTATAGCAGGGGTGCTGAGAGCCATTGAACCAAACTGTAAACCCTGGATATAATGGAATCCACTTCAAGCCAGGAGATACGGCAGCACCTATGCTCCCAGCACACAAGTACTATTTTCAAAAGTGACTTAAGCAGTTAGGGCACTTTTTTGGAAAACTCTGTACCAGTTCCCAGTCTGCTGCTAGCTACGTGCTTCCTACATCCAATTTTTTGTTTTAATAAGTTTGCATATTGAAGGTCTCTTGTCTATTGGCATCCTGCACTTGAATGTCTCTCGTATAACTTTAGACTAAAATTGTTCAAAAGCATGTGCCTAATTTTAGGCACCTAAGAGGATAAACTTGTCAAAAACAACTGAGCATCTAATAGCTTTCATTGAAATCAGTGAGCTGCTGGGTGCTTGGCACTCTGAAAATCAGACAGCTGCTTTTGAAAATGTTGGCTTCAGTGCTTTGACATATGTGCCTACTTCATGTGGCAGTTCTCCCTTTGTCAGGACATCCCTGTGCAGAAGGTAACCCTCAGTAACTCTATAGAATGACTGTGTAATTCTGGGGTTTTGAGGTATATTTGGCACCATCTCAAATTTAAACACGGGGGTCTGAAAAGTACTGATCATCTTGCTGTAGTTCATGGTAAAGCTGCAGAGAGGAATTATTGGGGGGGACATTCTTCTCAAAGGAATCATTAGAGGAACTAGGAAAATACAAACCTGTAGAAACTGCTTTGCAAAAGCACATCTTCTTTTAATTCAGCAGTGTTGAATCCTGTCTAAGATTGTACTCTAGTTTCTACTCTATATATGTATGTGGCCTCTGTTTAGAGTTAAAATTTTAATCTTGCATGTTGACTATCATGTATATCTCAAAATACTGTGATATACCTGTAGTCTGTCTTTTTTTTTTTTTTTTTTTTTTCTAATACAGGCAGGACTGGAACAATGGTTTGTACTTGGCTCATTGACAGTGACCAGTTTGAGAGTGCAAAGGTATGAGGGAAAAATCAATATTAGCCATTTGAGATTAATTTTAAAAAATAATTTTTTTTAAAAAAAAACCCAACTTGTTAGGCCTCAGACAGATGAGGCATCTTCTGAGTAGACCATGTGTATTGACTAGGGAGAGGCCCTTTACAAAACACATGCCTCTTTCTCCATGGAGAACGTAAGTCACTTTTAAAAGGCTTTGCCAAATGTGGTGGTGGTTCATAATTTGAAGGGATGGAAAATGGCAGCCAGGAAGAATGGGAAGAGTCTGACTGGATTATGCTGAGATACCACTAGCCATGGAAGCTTTTGATTAAGCTGTTAAAATGACTTTACAAAAAAAACTCTCACTTTAAAACCATTATAACTAAGAATTTAAGCTGCTAATCTTACTCTAAAGCAAGGCCTCCTCAAAGTTTAGTATCAAATCTTAAAATGACCCATGTATCCCTATTACCATGCACCTGTGTGGAGGGTGGAAGCACACCTCCCTTTAGAACTTGCCATTTTTGAAGATGAACTATACCTATAAGAGTGGCAATTCTCATAATTAAAAGCAGGTCATCTGCTGCTGTAATGCAGCATAGCTAGATTTGTGGCCCTACTGCATGGATAGCAAAAATGCTATATGTATGAATCACCTGCATCTGTATGAGGATCATCAAAATTGATGTACTGGGTTAAGTGTCTCTTCTACAAGGTAGTTTTACAGACTTCTCTCCAATATTAGCTTGAATGTCTGCAAATTGTGGGGTCTGGTGGCACCTTAAAGGCTAGCAGATTTATTTGGGCATAAGCTTTCGTGGGTAGAAGTGTCTTTTTCCCATGAAAGCTTATGCCCAAATAAATGTTAGCCTTTAAGGTGCCACCAGACTCCTTGCTGTTTTTGTGGATACAGACTAACACAGCTCCCCCCGATACTTGCAAATTGTGGGGTTTTATTTTATTTTTTTCTTTCAAAAATTGTGCGCTGATTGATCTTGGTTCCTGGAACCACATCTGTGGTACTTTTCTGGAGTGTAAGGTTTTTATTTGAGGGTGATGGAGACAGATTGGGAATAAAAAGGAGTTTCTAACAAGGTCTGGGTTTTCTAAACTTCTGATGGATGTTTTAGTAAAACCGCTTAAATACTGTCATTTTCTGACTAGCAAATTCTTGTCCACCTGGAAGCATTCTCTGTCACAATAGGGATTGACTAATCCTCGTGTTTCTAGTACCGACTCACTCTAGCTTCCAAAGAAGCTGCTCTCCAGCATTGGTTTGAACTCTTTCAAACCTCTTACCACTGTTCATATCTGATATTTTTCTGTTTTAGTCTTCATTATTATATAATAGCACAAACTTCACTGTGAGCCAGTTGAAAAATTTGTCCTGTTGCTTCATTTGAAACTGACTCTCTTATATGTAGGAGAGCTTGGACTATTTTGGGGAGAGGAGAACTGATAAAAGTACAAGTTCCAAATTTCAAGGAGTTGAAACACCATCCCAGGTAAGAGCCTAAACAAAGTGAGGCGATTGTGGAGGGTGAGTTAGACCAAAAAAGCACCTAAAAATCCACTGTGCAATTGTTTTAAATGTAATGGATGGAAGAACCAGAATTGAAGTATTTTCCACAGTTCAGTTGAGAACTTCCAAACTTCTGTGCCATACGTCTGGGTAATGTGCTTTTTAGGAATTTAATGACTTCCCTCTACTAGCTGGCCCTCCTCTTTGTGGAAACTTCCCTTCTGTAGCTCCAACAAATGTGCTTGGCGGGGCGGGGGGAAGAAAAGAGGCAGAGAGACTTAAATAAAAGTTCAATACCTAGCATTTAATGTTAACCATGTGTTGAACAAATAATGCTCAGAACTAGAGCTAGCTGGAAAACAAATAACTTTCTGCAAAATTCATGTTTTTGAATTTTATTTTTATTTTTTTGCTGAACAAAACAAAGTCAAAACAGCTTTTTTTTTTTTTAAGTGGGAAGGGATTTCAAGGAAAAATACCATTTTGGACAAATGGAAATGGAAGTTTTTTGCCTTCCAGCTTCCCACCTGGAAGGAAGGCCCTTGTCAACTTCATTTACTTTGAATCAGGCAAAAAGTGAGTGAAATTGATAAGGGCCTCTAGAAGGGCAGACAGTAAGCTGTTGTTTCAAACTCAGATTTCTGAGAAGAGGGCACTTTCCATCAGAAGACTGCTGACCAACTACTCAACATCCCTTTAACAAGGCTTCTGTTGGACAAGTGTTAATACTATTTTATGGATGGGAGTGGGTGGAAACTGGCACAGACTGCTACTTCCCCAAGGCCACGGAGAGCAAACCTATGGCAAAAATGGGATTAAAATTGTGTAAATTTCTGTCCATTAGCTCAGTTTGCCACTTCTCACTTATCGGTCACTGAAAGCAACGGAGTCTATATGCACCAAATGTGTTGAGGACCATATTTAACATAACAGCTTTATTTTGCATTGCAGAGTAGGTATGTTGGGTATTATGAGATCCTGAAGAACAAGTATAACTTGAAACTCCCACCAGAGAGACAACTCAAAATAAAGAACATCAAAATCTACTCTATTAATGGTAAGCAGGAATACAAATTATGTGGACACTTTAGTCTTTTTTTCTGGTTTTGGAATGTTTTCCAGGTCACTTATTTCAACGCTGTATTCATACAGATATATATTGAGTGCACTATAGACCCCTTACTGGGGTCAGAATTACTAGAATAAGTAAAAAAAAAAAAAAAAAAAAACTTCAGTGGTGAGATGCTTTGCTGTTCCATGGAAGCCAGGTAAAACATAATGAAATTCTATATAAATGTAAACTCAAGTTCTTTGTAACTCAGTTGCAGGCGAAATGAACACCTTCTGTGACTGTGCCCCTTTTAAATGAGTTCTTTCTGCCTGACTCTTTCAGTGATGGCTAATTCCCTCCAACTGGCATTAGAATGGGGAGGAGGACTGTGAGGTGCATGCATTCAGGGGCTAGAATTCTTCAGCAGATAAGTGACCGTGATATATCTGGCATGGATCAAATGCTTTCAAGGGTGCTTCTGAGTCTGATATCTGAACAGCCTTGGCAGAGAAGCCAAGGACTAAAGTTCAAGTGCCCACCCATGAGGCACCTTACTTTGCTGCTGCTGCTCCATGTCTATTCTGTGGCTAGAGGAATTGCTCTCCAGGGTTGTTTATCAGGGACCCATCAACAAATTCATATAGATACTTTTCAAAGCATGATTCTCTTATGCCTACTTATACCTCTTTTCTACTGTCTTCCAGAAAGTTCCACATAAAAACTACTTTAATACAGAAGTGAATTTGCTATCATTATAGCACAGTGCATGGGGTTGATGTATCCTGTTCCATTTAACTGCTTATTGTTCCAGCTCTATAATGTAAAGATAAACCCTTACATAATGTAACTTTGATTCCTTCTAGGAGTTGGAAAAGGCAATGGAAGTGATCTTAAAGTTCAGATAATTGTGAAAAAGAAAGTTGTATTCCATTGTGTTTGTGCCACTCAAGAAAACTGTAGGGTAAGAACTCTAATGGCTCTAATAAAGGTGTCTGACTAAAATGTCTTCAATACTGAACTTGAGCACATTTTACTAAATCATTACATCTGTTGGTTTTTGTGGGAAAATATTGATGTAAGAAATTTCTCCCTTTCTAATAAGGGAATTTACCAATACTAGGAATAGAACACTTCAGTCTTATTTCCTGCACATCTTCATGTAACTTGGTGCTCCCAAGTTTTTCACAGGACAAAAGGAATGTGGATTTCTCAGGAAACTAAAGGTCAAACTCTAGATCAGTTAGTAAAACTGAGTACCTTGGCAACAGGAGGGCAACAGTCAATCATTTTTCCTTATTTTTACTGTAGAACCTTTAACCATAAGTAATTGGGTATTGTCATCTGAGCCACTGTAACTTAGTAATGGAACACTTAATTGGCACTGCTAGATTGTGTGCATTTTTTCAGTTTGAAAACAGTTATTTCAAACAGTTCTTTTTTTCTTCAGTTATTTTTTGATGCTGAAAATGACTTTGCAGTAATTGGCTTGGAAGACTGTCCTGTTATAAGCGGTGATGTGAAAGTCCGATTTGAATCACGAACTGTAAGTATAGTGGAATAAAGACTGCATTCTTCAGGTACACTTCCAACTCTGAGATGTAGGATACGTATGCATCTGTTGGTATTGTACATCATTGGCATCAATGTGAAAACTCAGTGTGTAGGACAAGTCTAGCCTTGATTCAAAAGTATTTCCTCTTATGAAGGTAGACACTTCATAGCAAGTACTTGCAAATGTTTGAGTACAAGTGCGTGACTGCTTCTCTCTTCTCTCTCCATGACCTTGTACTGTGACATATAACAAAGTAACTTCAGACAAAGTAACCTCAGACTGTACTGTAGCTCCTAATTTTACTCTCAAGGCCAGGGGGCACATGCTCAAAGTTACAACAAGAGCAGGAATTGCTTCTCATTTGTTGCTTGCTTCTTCAGTGTAATGAAGGTGACACATACACCTGCATCCTCTTTCATTGACCCTACTATAAAATTCCAGCTAAAGTCAATTATGTGAGATTGTTTTGGTGTGGGCAAACAGCAGCTCCTCATCAAGTTTTCAGGGTTGTGTGATTCTAACTATACTAGTTCCTGCCTGTTCTGCCAAGGAGCAATCTGTGCTGTACTAAACTTTTTTTTTAAAGGCAAATATATAAGAAATGTCCTAAACACAATTTTGCTTCTCCTAGGATCTTCCAAAAGGCTATGATGACTGCCCGTTCTTCTTCTGGTTCAATACCTCTTTTATAGAAAATAACAGGTAAGATGTATTACAACAGGACAACCAGAGTGGCAGGTCCATAATGCTACAATTTTCAATGGGTGAGCAAATCTTTAGGATTCTCTTTAAATCTATTAACATCTGGAAAAATGCAACATCTACTTCAAAACCTTTGAGCAGAGGTCCCCAAACTGTGGGGTGCCCCTCCTAGGGGGTGTGGAGGAACATCCGGAGGAGGAAGGAGAACACATCAGGGCCTGGGCCAGCCTCCACAGAAGGCAAGGAAGGAGCACCCTACAGTCCTGTTCCCAGCTCTGTGCCAGCCCCCAGTCTCACCTGTGGCTCTGTTCCCAGGCTGGGAACAAGGCTAGGGGCAAGGCTGGGAGTGGAGCTGCACCTGGTCGCGGGCTCAGCTGTCAGCCCCCATCATGGCCCAGCTGTTGGCCTTGGTCCTGCTCCCAGCCCCCTTACCCTTGGCTGCATGCCCCCACCCCAAGCTGTGGCCCTGTTCCCAGTCCCAGGGGGCAGGGACCTGCAGATGGGTAAGGGGGGGGAGTGCAACCTTCAAAAGTTTGGGGACCGCTGCCTTAGAGTTTAACCCTTAGTAAGGTAGGTAGGTAATAACAGTGCAATAAGTTGGAAACTTGTAGTGTTTGGCCTTAAACGATGACTTGGGAACAAACTCTCAACATTTTGTTTGCCTAATGTAAGGTGCACTAGACAGATCTGAAGAGAGCCTTACTCTAAATAGCATAGGCGAAGTCTCCTGCAAATCCAGGAAACTGATCTTTGTAACATTTCACCTTACTAAGTATTGAAGCTGAATGTTTAGTTGCCTAAAATAAAATTCAAAACAAATTTTAACTCATTTTGTTGCTGCTTGCCTTAATCCTCTCACATGATAGAGTGGGGACCTTGTCTTCATACTTCTATAGCATCAGTATATGGGAGCCTTAGCATGCTCTTGGCAAATGCTTCTAACTTAGGCAAGGTCTCTAGTGAGCACTATCAGAGGCTTAAGGACAACTTACAATTTGCCACCATGTTTGCAAACTTGGGAGTGAAGGCTTTGGAAAGACTGTTGGCACCATTCCCTGCATGTGGAAGCTGATGACCACCAGCACTTGCATCTGGGCCACATATACACTCATGATTCTTAAACATGACAGATGCTCAGAACAATAGCTGCACTAGGCAATATCCTCAATAGGCAATACATTACTGTTAACAGATTTTAAAGTATTTAATAATGGTGCTCCCTTTTTTCCTCTTTCTTTTGTGAAGAGTGAAGTGAGCTGAAATGTGTAATGGTAAGAAAAAAAATCCAAATATTTCATGGGCAATAGCCCTAAATCTGTGCTTTGTATTGTCTCTACATTAAAGATGCCATAAAACCCACTGAGGTATGCTCCTCCAGTTGTGTCTTGAGCTACCTGAAGTACTTGAGGAGATTTAGACACCTACCAGAACACCTTTCTCTTGGCTGGGGAAGGCATGCTCTTCCTTCCTTCTGGTACACTGGTGTGAAATGCCTGTGTGTGCTTAAATCTTAGTGCTGTCACCAATCCGGGATTTCTGGCAGTAGAGATTGCACTTGCAGTGTAATGTTGACTGTCCAGCTAAACAAATGCTTGTTTGGCACTCTTCAGTAAAGAGTTTAGTGAAACACAACAGTGGGAAGGAAGCCTCTGATGTGTCCTTGAGGGATTGTCAGCCATGAAAAGAGTTGATATCATAAGGCTATATGATCCTGGTTAAAAGGATTTTTAAATTCCTTTCATGGCTCGATTTTAAATCAAAAGCTAAAAATTATCATGGCTGCAGAAACCGAGCTGAAGACTTAGTTTGGATTTAACACTGCATGGGTGAGGCAAGAGAAACACTCATGCTCTTTCAAATGAGGTTCAAATCCTCAAATATCCTAAAGTCACTGTCCCATAGAGCTCTTCCAAATTTGAGATAAAGCATGTATCTGCAGCTGCTGATGGGAGTTTTCTTGTGACACTGGAGGAGCTAAATTTTATTGTATCAATTTTTTAGTAATCACCAAAAAGCAAAATACTTGGGCAAAATTTTTGGCTCTGAACTTAAAATTGGTACCACTTTATCTCCAAATGTGGCTGGTGCTTGTCGTGAAGCACCAGCCATAAAGCAGTCACCTTTTCTAATAGAATTGTTTATATAGTTCACTTTATGGCTGGGCTTGGTTTTCTAGCTCACCTGTCTTAACCATGGAATGTATGTTTGTCAAAATGGTGTAATGCATTTGGTTAGCCAAAAATATTCAAAATATGAAACATGTTCTTAGCTCTCATGTTTCACTTGCTTTTCAAGCCTGCTTTCATACCATACATAAGAGGGCAGCATGTTTGAACTGTAGAATAACTAAACAGATGACAATTCTATTTTCCAGGCTTTACCTTCCTAGAAATGAGTTGGATAACCCTCATAAATCCAAAATGTGGAAAATCTACAGGGAGACGTTTGCTGTGGAGTTGAACTTTGTAGAACCATAATGAGAAGTTGTCAGCTTTTGTTTAGAAAGAATTGGTTTCCCTCAAAGAATCATGTTTGGTCTTCCCCAATATGGTGGCATCTTCTGAGAGTCTTCTTCATGTAATTCTTGGTATATTTGTATGGAGATACAGTATCTCAAAATTAAATGTTGAAACAAGGAAAAATACCACTTGTATGCACTGTCATCATGTAAAGTTTCTTAGTGTGGCATTCTCTGAAGAATTTAATGCGTTAAACACACTTGTACTATGCATAATACCAAAACTGAATTTCTTGATCTGAACACATTCCACATCCTCTTAATCTTTTTTTACAGTATCCACATTTGAATTAAAAACAAAATCCAGAGTTCAAACTATACACTACCCTATGCATGCATACTGCTTTACAAATGTCCAGTCTTTCTTACACACGCGCACGCTCGCTCGCTCTTAGATATAAAAGCTCAATGTTATCCTTATAGCTAAGGAACCCTGCAAAAACATGAGAATGTTGTCCCCTACAAATGGCTGGAAAACAGCCTCTCTAATAAAGGAAAACCCAAAGCTGTTGAACTGATCTCTGCAGGGTTTTAACTAGAACACATGACAAAATGAACAAGGGCCCTCACAACTTAAGGGGGAGAGGGGGACACTGGATTTCAAATACATTCTTTCCCACCAAATAATGAGCTAGCAACTACTGCACTATGTGCTGATAGAAAAACTAAATCTGAACTGTCTCAAGCCAAGTCAATCCCCGGAGCAAGGTGGCTTCTCTAGCTGGCACAGGCCCCAAGGAGCTGGTAGGGCAAAGACAGGTTAGATATGACAAGGAATAAGTCAACTCTGGCTGTGCTGGTTAAATGTAACTAGTGAGACCAAGCTCTTTCAAACACCTCTCACTTCCCCTCTGACAGGGAGAGAGATCCAAACTCTCTTGGACAGTAACTTACTTGTTTTTGATGGTATTGGATTTTGGGGTTTGAAGGGTTCAAAAAGCTTCCATCCTTTTCAGGTTTGAGACACTCCCTGCTTTCATTTTTAGCTAATTCTTTAACTAAACACACATTCTCATTCCCCTGCTCAAGAGCTGCTTGTGTGCCTCTACAAAGCTTGCTGCATCAGTCCTCACTTCATTTGGGTGTCGGCTTTATGCTCTCTGAGCTAATAAGCCTTCAGGCTGAAGACTGGTTTTCATGTGATGCTTATTGTATCTAACTCAGTCAGTTGAGCCCATAGCAATATGGGCCTTGTAGGTGAAGCATTTTTTAACCATGTGCCATTGGAGCTGAAATCTGAAGAAAGCTTTTGATAGCATTCAAAGTGCCTATGGATACTAATCCTGTGATGCAAATATCCCTTTCGTTGGGAAAACTGAAGCAGAGGCTGAGTGAGCTGTCCAAGGCTACCAATGTCCAGATTAGAACCTAACAGGATCTGCCTTAGGGGTGGGCCACCCAGGCAACTCCCCGGGGCACCATTTGGCAGCACAGAGGTGTGTGCTGCTGGTGTATAGTCAAACTGCTCCTGGCTGGCACGGAGCACCCAGATTTTTCCTGGTTTCCTCCCATTTTTTTGGGGGGGAGGAGAAAAGAAGCAGTGATGGACAGATACTGCCCACCACCCCAACATTCTTCTGTGCCCCCCCAGGGTGGGGGTGTGTGTGTGCATGTGCACAAAGAGCAATAATGCATGCTCTGTGTAGGTCACTTTCCCTACCTGGGCTGTGCTGTGAAGCAAGCATCAGGAGCGACTGCCCTGCCCTGCCCTTACTCAAACCAGGTGGTAAAAGTGACCTGGCTCCAGACAGCCCTGATGTTGCTTCTCCTCCCCCTGCCCCCCTGGGGGAATAGGGAGGAGCAGTGCCTGCCACTCTGCATCCAGGTCAGTTTCCCAATGGGGGTGGAGGGCAGTAGAGGGGCTAGGGGTGCAGGAGGGGGTGAAGGGGTTAGGGACAAATGGGGTACAGTGCTGGAGTTAGGGGTGAAGGGAGAAACCTGGGGTGCCCAAAGGGGCCAGGGGCAATGCAGGGGGGGTGCTGTGCCCACAGGGGCACCAAAATGCAAGTTCATCTAGGACACCTTTCCCTGAAGCCACCTGTGGAACCTAATTTTGTGCTTGCTTGTGGTGTGCATTCCACCAGCGATGCTTAGAAGTAAAATATAGGTGCTGTTGGAGTTGAAGGACATAATCCTGTAAAGAAATGACCACTAAGCTATTGTGAGAGAAACAGCTGTCTGGGGACAACCTCAACTAACAGCCCTTTATGGAATTTTTCTCAAGTGGAAGTAAGGCTATGGAGGCCTCAGATTTCCTTGACATCAGTTAATTTGGCTTTTAAATTTCTGTATATGGTACAGAAATGCAAGTTCTAAGACTTAATGGTAGTGCTGATCTTTTTGCATGGCAGCAGTCTTTGATACTGTGACTCAGGCAGTAGGGCTGGGTACAGCTGCAGAGCTTTTGGAAGGACAGGTGTGAAATCCAGCTAGGTAGACTCAGCAAGGGGCACTTCTCTCAACCTAATCTCATTTTCCCCTGGGCACTTCAGTGATTAAACTATTTTATAAGTATTGGAAGACAGGGTTTATGGAAGGCCTACAGCAGCAGAATGCCTACAGATTCAAGGCAGGGGGCTTCATTAGTGCAAGAACACTGGACATAACAGCACTCTAGGGGATAAATCTGCTTTCATAAACTCTAGAACTAATGTGGTTTAGATTCTTAGTAGTCTGACACTTACCACCCAGGGAAATGGATTCTTCTCTAATCTGATTTTGTGATCACAGCTTATGCTAAACTGTTCTAGGTGTAGTGCCAGCCAGAATGATCTTGGCTACATGTAGGAGTAAAAGGAATCATTTGTGTTCTCCAATACTTTCCTGTACCCTTGAGCAATAACTCACCACACTGCAATTAACTTCAAAGAACTTTATTCACATTTATAACTCAAAAGTCACATTCAGCCACTAGTTGGATCTTGTGGGCAATGAGGTAGCTGTAGCTTCTACATGTTAAATTGTGACAGGGTTTTTTTTGAGAAAGGGGAAAAACACTTTCAGAAGTTCTCTGCAGACACCCCACAACTATAAAACCTCTTAGGCCTTAGTATGTCATGAAGTCAAAGACATAATATAGAAAATGTAGTACTAGGTGGTTGTTGGTAGTTAGATCTGTACTAAGGATGACGGTCTAACTCCACTGTTTGTCTTGCAGGGCAGCTCTACTTTGAACAGTGACTAGACTAAACTACTTTTAACACTTGCTGTCATAACTGCTAATGTTGGTGGTGTTCAGACTCCTGTAACACTATAGAACCCATATAGTGATTGGAAAGTGAGTTGAGCTCTATTAATTTGAGGAAGGGCATAGCCCTCTTGCCTGTACAAATACACTGAAGTCTCACAGAGAGCCAAGTGGAAAAGCTAGCCTGCAGAATCTCCTCAGTGGTGCAGGAGCCAAACCTACCTGACTTCCAATCTCAGCTGACTTTACCATGCTGGCAATTGCAATAAGCCATCTTTACCCGCAAAGTGAACAAACTTGACGTAGCAGTCAGATGCAGACAGTGCTCAGTGATGCCATTTCTAGTTACTTCACAAAGTTGAGGATTATTTGAGCTTTCTCAAATCAGGCTGCAGTGGTGGGTGCTACATGAAGCTTAGTAGTATAATGGTTATTTAAATGACTTTACAATTTGCTACATGTAAGGCTCTGGCTTGTCTAGAATCCAGGGAAGCCATACTTAAGATAGGTAACTACTGTTTTGGTCAAAAGAGTAGATCATATTTTTTTTTCAATTTGAAAAGCAGCTTTTAATACTTACTGAAAATGGAAGTAGCAAGTAAAATTGTCAAAGACCACCACCATCTGGAAGACACACTTAAAGTGCCTCCCAGCCATGCCTGAAACCCAAACTGTGCATACAATCATCAATGTTAGAGGTGCTTTAAAAAGGAATGTGTGTAGGGGGGGAGAAAGGAGGGAAGGGTAGCAGTCTGTCAGTATTACAAGCCAAGAGTAGTCTTTCACTTTACTAAGGCTTCAGAATCTGGTTTCACTCACAGCTTAAAGTACCTTGTAGAATGTCCAACTGCTTCTGAATCTTTCCTACCCAGAAGAGAGAAACGGTTTTTGTAACAGGTTCTTCTCCTGAAAACACCAATAGTAAATAGAACTAAAACACTTGTTG
The DNA here is from genome assembly GCF_011386835.1 of Chrysemys picta bellii. Taxonomy (NCBI): domain Eukaryota; kingdom Metazoa; phylum Chordata; order Testudines; family Emydidae; genus Chrysemys; species Chrysemys picta. Next base: position 300,097,991 of record NC_088791.1, read on the forward strand.
GCTACTTTGAAAGTAAAACTGCCTTATATAACTGAAATTTAACCTAGCTGCAGTATATTCTACTAATCTCTGCTCTTAATATTTTAAAATCTACTTAAGTGGTGTTCATCTATGGATGTTAACTCAAACTGTGCTTATTTTGACAAACTTGTAATTCACTTTTAAAATGAAATCAACTTTGTCCCTAGTGCCAGTGACACAAGGACTACTTGTAATAGGGGGACAACTACCTTCCAGATATGACTTTCCTTACCAGCCAGTGTACATTCTCTCATATCATGTTCACCCAAATTAAACTAAGCATGAGCACTGCACAGATGTTTAAGGGTATTTTTGCCTTATTAGTTTAACTGAATTGTAGAAGAGCTGGGAAACTTCACAAGTCTTTGCCTCTACTTAAATTTATCCTAGAAAACATTTTTCTCAATTATTCACTAGAAACCCACAGGTAGACTAAGGATTTGTCACTAAGTTTTTAATTTGAGCTGTATGGATTAGACACATGGCTCTTGAGTATATTTGTTTCACTGACTGCATAAGTAACGTAACCAGGTCTCCACTATGAGCATTTGTAAAATTAATCTAATTTTATTTCCATGAATAGTTGGCAACACTACTGCTAGAATATTCAGGAAGATGAAGACCAAAGGAATTATGTATGACTAAATACAGGTACAGAGTTGAAACAGCTGCAGTATTCATACTGTTAAATGTAAGTGGTAGTGCATGATTTTGTATTAGGCCAACTGAAAATATGCTTTGAAATAGCTTAGTGTCAACTTCAGTAACTTGACTGTAGTAAAGTTTTTGAAAATCCTGCTTCTGCTACACTCAGGGCTTGATTTACATCAAGTATTGCAAATACAGCTGAAGTTTAAAAAAAAAACAATACAAGACAATTATTACTGACACTGAATTAAATCCTATTTTCATTCTTCCAACTGCTAGACAATTAACCTAGACTCTACCAACCCAGCTTTCAGCACTTGCCCTGCAGTACTATTACTATTTTTTCAAATTAAAATGTAAAAGATTTGACATATCTTGTAACCTTTGTACCATTTTTATGGTTTGACATTATTCCTATATGTACTATGCAAGAGATTAACTGACTAAGTACCACTGAACTATCTTTTGTTACATCAGAGCATAACAGTATTTTAAATAAAAAAAATAAAATAAAAGCTTCACTTTACTTCCCATGGTGCTCTTTCTTGTGAGAGGGTGCAAAGGGAAGACTTGCCTGAACTATGCCTAGGACCAGAGGAGAGGAAGGAATGCCTTGCACTGGTAAACACTCATCCCCCACTAAGAAGCAGCACTATCACTAAGATAGGCTATAACAGGGGTGGGCAACCTTTTTGGCCCAACGGCCACATCAGGGAATAGAAATTGTATGGTGGACCATGAATGCTCACAAAATTGGGGTTGGTGTGTGGGAAGGGGTGCAGGCTCTGGGATAGGGCTTGGAATGAGTTTGGGGTGTAGGAGGATGCTCTGGGCTGGGACTGAGGGGTTCAGAGGGCAGGAGGGGGAGTGGGGTGGGGCTAGGGATGAGAGGTTTGGGGTGCAGGAGGGTGCTCTGGCCTGGGATTGAAGAGGAGGGGGGGATTAGGGCTGGGGCAGGGGGTTGGGGAGACACTCAAGGGAGGTAGGCGCTGAGCAGCGCTTACCTCAAGTGGCTCTTGGAAGCAGTGACATGTCCCTTCTCCAGCTCCTATGCAGAGGCACGGCCAGGCAGCTCTGCACACTGCCCCATCCACAGGCACTGCCCCTGTAGCTCCCATCGGAGTGTGTAGGAGCCGGAGTGGGGGCCGAGCCCCGTGGTGCAGCCCCCTTGATGGAGCAGGGCCGAGCCAGGTGGTACATCTCACGGGCCAGCTTAAAATGGCTTGTGGGCTGGATTTGGCCAGCGGGCTGTAGTTTGCCCACCTCTGGGCTATAGCTACCCTCACTCCAGCCAAAATATGTGTGTCCATGAGCATTTTAAAAAGGCTTCAATGACAAGGTGGCTAAAGCATTCCCCTTTGGTAAACACAAAAGCTGACTGGCAGCTATTTTAAGGCCATAGCCTCAAAGAATCTGACTTCCAGAATGGAAGCAAATATTTAAGGGTATCTACTTCCTTCCCTAACCCACTGCATCTGGCCCCAAATCTTGTTCCTTTTGGATTATGATGGCTGAAGTATTACCATTCCTCCAGCCATCATTGTGATCAAAGTATGGAGCAGGCCAATGGGAGCTTCAGGGGTGGTACCCACAGGCAAAGGCAGTGCATGGCAGAGCTACCTGCCTCACCCCACCTCCAGGAACCACTGCCAGACATGCTGGCTACTTTGGGGAGTGGTGCGGGGCCAGGGAAGGCAGGTAACCTGCCTTAGCCCTGCTGCACACTGCTACCCTCCCAGAGCCACTCGAGGTAAAAAGCACTAGGCTGGAACCTGAACCCCCCACCCCAACTCCCTGCCTTGAGCCACCTGTCACACCCCTCCTTCACCCCAATCCCCTGCCCTGAGCCCCCTCCTGCACTCCACACCCCCTGCCACACCCTACACACCAACCCCTTGCCTTGAGCCCCTCCCCCACCCCAACCCCACATTCATGGCCCTGTATACAATTTCCCCACCCAGATGTGGCCCTCAGGCCAAGAAGTTTGTGCACCCCTGACTCAAACTGTATCCCCACACTGTTTTGATCTTCTTCCTACTAGTTTCTATGGCCTGACACTCAAGGGTTTGTTTTGTTTTTTTTTCAAATCCATCTACCAATTAAAACTTATGCTGGCCTTCTACTCTTTTCTGCCTTTCTGCCCTTTCAACACAGAGATGTGACCACTGAAGGCAGCCGTTAACCTAGATTATTTTATAAGATGACCATGAAAGAGGCCAATGGGTAGTGATTGCACTGATTGTTCTTGGTCATTGCACAATACATGAACTTTCTTCTCACTTGGTTCAGGCAATATGAGTAGTAGCAACAATGAGTACTGAGGTGACAAGGTGCAACTCAGGCCCCATGGACATATGAAAGGGATCAAGGGATAGTTGGTATTACTGTAGGCATTTGGGTTCTCTGGACATTCCCTTGTCTAAGATGAGTAGTAATAAGACACCACCCTGCTGGCAACCTATTGGGCCTACATACTGTGATGTGTATATTAAACCAGTGGCTCTCAACCTTTCCAGACTACTGTGCCCCTTTCACGAGTCTGATTTGTCTTGTGTACCCCCACATTTCACCTCTCTTAAAAACTACTTGCTTACAAAATCAGACCTAAAAATACAAAAATGTCTCACTTTATTACTGAAAAATTGCTGACTTTCTCCTTTACCATATAATATAAAAAATCAATTGGAATATAAATATTGTACTTCCAGTTCAGTGTATAGTATATAGTATAAACATGTCACTGTATGAAATTTTAGTTGGTACTGACTTCACTAGTGCTTTCGATGTAGCCTGTTGTAAAACTAGGCAAATATCTAAATGAGCTGATTACCCCTGGGGGTACACAGAGGTCTTCCAGGGTGTACATGTATGTACCCCTGTTTGAGAAACACTATTAGACATCTACAAGTAGACCCTTTCCTAAAAGCATCAAAGGGTAGCTAGTACCGGACATACCCTGCTTGCAAACCTATAGAAGGAGGCTACCTAGAGACAGCAGTTAAAACTGAAAGGGAAGGGGCGTGGCAGGGGAAGAAGGCGGGGGGAGGAGGGGGAAGAGAGAAATGAGGTATTAGGCTTGCAAGACCCAATCTGCTCCAGTGACTTTAATGTTTTCACATTATTGGTGAAACTATTGATGGCAGAGTTTATGAATTTGTACAATTTTAACACTATTAAAACAGTGTAAGTATTGGCCATGCATTGCTTAAACTAAATACTTCAGGAAACTAAACCTCCCTCTTCTACCTTTCCTTGTGTATTAGACTACTGTTTCTTGAACTACTTGAACACTCTTCCAAGGAGGTGAAACAGCTATAACATGCAAGCAGCTTGCTGTTTCCATTGAATACTCTCTCTAAGGGCTCACCTACACATGAAAGTGAATCCAGAATAACATACGGTGTGAATTTAGAGCAGATTAACTATTCCTAATAGGCTGTCTAAAGTGGATTAAAATAATTTGGAATGAGATTTATTCCAGAATAAGAGCATCCACAGATGAAACTAATCAAGAGTCACTCCCTGCATAGACAAGCCCTAACATTGATAATGAAAAGAGTAGCACTACTTCACTAATGCACCAGTGCCGTGTGGCCTTGAGTCAGTTGTGTTTGCTAACAGTGAAAAAGGGAAATTCAGCCTTCTTGTACCATGGCTGTTCCAGAACTAGATTTTTTAAAATTTGAGATTAACTCTCTTAACTGAAAGATCACTACCCTTTACACTGAGTACCGCTTCCATCAGGGCAACATAATTACATCTCTTGAGCAGCACAATAGGTGGAAAGAACATTAACGTCTCCATCCTCCCTTAAAAAAAAAAACAAAAAAACCCTGTAAAAACACACACAAGGTCTACAAAATCCGTTTACTTTAAAAAGATTTTTTTTAAATCCCAAATTGACTGAGTTTCTCTGATGTCATGCTATTGATTTTGTACCCATTCAAGCCCTACAGTTCTTTTTAAAATGGTTGACTTAAACCTGTTGCTGGAAGATTTCAGTACGTGTCAACTTGTTCCATCATCATCTTGCGGCTGTACTCATAGGCAAGGAACAGTGCACCATTGGCTGGGAATGCACGAATCAAAGTAGGCTTTAGTCCAGAATACAAGGCAAATACTCCTGCAAAATGAAACATGAACTGATTAGAAATGTGCACATTAAACTTTTAAAAGACTAACCAGCAATAGTTCTGGTGCTCTACTCTCTAGAAGTCATGCAGAGGAACTTAAAATAATGATACTAATTAGAAGAATCAGGAAGCAGAGAGTAGACTTGCATCTGAAGAAGTGATGTTCTTACCCACGAAAGCTTATGCTCCCAATACTTCTGTTAGTCTTAAAGGTGCCACAGGACCCTTTGTTGCTTTTTACAGATTCAGACTAACAAGGCTATCCCTCTGATCATTGAGACAGGACATTGTTGAGGCCAACAACTCAAGATTCAAGAGGAGACTGGACATCTATATGGATAAATATCCGGAGTCGTCGTAATAAAATTTTGGAAGGGATCTTAAACCTTGGGCTTCAGGCTGTCTAACTATTAGAGATTCGGAAAAGACCTAATGTGGGGGACAGCTGGCCCCATATCTTCCTGCTGCAGGATTCTAATACCTTTCTCTGAAGCATCTGGTGCTAGCCACTGTCAGATACACTATCCCGGACCTGAGGGACCTTGGATCTGATCCAGTACGGCAATTTCTACTTTCCTAGTCAACTGAGCATCTTTTATAAATGTATAAGTTACTGTTTCTTATAAATTCTTCAAACATAGATAAATCAAATTTGTGGAGAATCTATTTCTAGTACCTGTTTGGAGTTTCAATGTTTAAATTACAAGTTAGACATTGCAGGGCAGTAGGGTGCATTTACTCATCTGTCTTTAACAGGTAAGATGATATTAAAAAAAAAATAGTGAACAGAGTTTGAGCATAGAAGTTTCTGGTTATCAGGGAATAACATATAGATTATCGAGGGTGCAAAGTTTGGTTTAAGATAAGGTGGCATGAGGAATACATAATCTGCAATGTCCCCGATTGGGGGTAAAAGGTTGATGGGTCAAAGTACAGACATTGAGATATGAGGGTATGAAGTGGCTATGTTCGGGTGTGGATAATAATGAGTGGATATTATGATGAGGATGGATTGACACTCATTTGGTGAGATTTAATGTTCAGGGAGTTTATGGTTCCAGTTCATATGATCCAACGGAGAAGGTCACTTGGTCTCTTTCTCGTAGTGGGAGAACGATGTCACTCTGGCTCACGCCTCCTGGTACTGTCGGTGGCCGGTGATGTGCTCGATGTAGATGTCCCTGCACCATCGGATGGCGTCTGAGACTACTACAGTAAGCACTCAGTGATTGCCCTCTGAAGTATGACGGAGTGTAGTAGATGTATTAAGCCTGAATCTGTGAAACTAGCTTCTGTATTATTGTTAGCATCAAGATTTTTTAGTAGCATCATTTTGCGGGTCTCTAAAGGTGGCGATGGGAGAATTTCACAAGAATAGTAATTTGTGGTCTACAGAAAAGGAAGTAGCATAATTAATTTCCCATAACTTCTTAACAGATTAGGTTTCAGAATAGATTTTCCATACTGGAGTAAAAAGTTTTTACATATGAGCCTGCAGATTCAGTTTGTATTGGACATGCTTACCTTCATTTCGCAAAATATTTGCAAATGTTCCCATGAAGCCTGCCTGTTTTCCAGACATGGAAAGAACCTGAATTCTAGATTTGACACAGTCCACAGGATAAACAGCAATCCACAAGCAGATGCCTCCAAAACCACCACTCACCATCAAAGGAATAGGCCCTAAAAACATGAAATAAGCTTTTATACACTGTGCAAACTACCCCTCAAATTTTATGGTGTTCTATTTTAGAGTAATGTGAAAACAAGGAATGCACAGAGTTTGAGGAGGTGGCAGTTTTTTTGTGTGATAAGCTTGCACTGTATCATATGTATAAGATTAAATAAAGTGGTTGTGGATTTCTAAAGAGTCCAGCCTCCTACTTCCACGAGCACATTTAGAATAAGAGTTTAAAAATTTTACTACGTAGACAAACCTTCAACACAAAGTCTGGTTTAGGAAAGCAGGTCTCTTTAAAATATTTTGTAACATATGGAAAGAGATACCTTTATGCTCTCTCACTTCCTTCTAAATTTAAATATTCTTAGTTCAGAAGTGCAACTCGCCTGCCAGGCCTTGAAGTTCACCCTGGAATGTATGGTTCAGGCCATGACAAGAAAAAAAAAAAAAGGTGTCAGAATTTAATTAATACTTAAGACAAAATATCTCACTCCTGCTGCCATTGCTGGATTGGCTCTGCAGCGCTATCACAGGTAAAAAGGTTGTAAAAATTTCTTGAGTAAAGCCAGCAGTTATGACTCTGAATATACACAGGGGAATGTCTATTGAGTGAGACAGCATTGTTACAAACCCAGTCAACTTTCAGAATGCAACCACATTTTGCTTTCATGATCAGATTTTTATGAAAATTTGATAACAATAGTAGCTAGAAAAAGCAAGCACTTTTAACTACTAAAAAGCAAACTACTGATGCCAAGTCCCTTCAAAGGCTGGTATCTTGCATTTTAATAGCCAGAGAGACCCAATGGTTTCCTATCTTCAATATCCCTCTTTGAAACTGCATATGAAGTTAGAACATAAGAACGGCCATACTGGGTCAGACCAAAGGTCCAACTAGCTCAGTATCCTGTCCTCCGACAGTGGCCAGTCCCAGGTGCCCCAGAGGAAATGAACAGAAGGGTAATCCTCAAGTGATCCATCCTCTGTCATCCATTCCCAGCTTCTGGCAAACAGAGGCTAACACTTCAAAGCATGGAAAGAGCATTTGTCCAAAATAAGGAATGCAAGAGTTCCAAGAGTTTGTGTTCATACTGAAATGATACAGAATATTACATTTCACATTCTGCAATACTAACGTCTGAATCCTAAACATCCAGATAGCCCTTACATACTATAAATAGGGCTTACAGAACTGCCTATTATTGAGGTTGCCCAACATTTCCCATTATAAGACTCTGTTTTCAGTTGCTTATAATTTGCCAAACTGTTTGGGCTAAAGTTTTAAATACCCAGTGTCTACCTCAAGCTGATTTTTTTCTGGAAACCAAATGTAATGTTGCACAGACAATTCTGCCATTTCCTAACTTTTGAGTGCTTGACTTTGCAACATTAATGTTCTTTTAATGCAGTGGTGTGTGTGTGTGTGTGTGTGTGTGTGTGTGTGTGTGTGTGTGTGTGTGTGTGTGTGTGTGTGTGTGTGTGTGTGTGAGAAACATCTGTGACACACGCACTGAACACCGTGCAAAGGAAAAGTTTCAAATCCCTTAAAAGATGCACAACTAGTGAACAACTTTGCTGCAATAAACAGTTCGGTGGTGCATCGTGGAGTATTGAACATTCAACAGTTTTTGTACAATTATCCTCTCCTGATCAGGTAACTCATACATCAGCTAAATAAGTGTACAAAAGCAAGATGATGCATGACAAATCTGAAAATGGTTGGCGTGAGCAGTTCTTTACCACCCATAAACAGGAATAGTGTTGGTTTTGCTCCCACATCGCTATTCTACAGGACCACAATTTTTTGGCTGCAGATATACAGCAAGTGTATAAGGTATAATTAGCATTGCAGGAGAGATTTTGAGAATAGAAGTATGCTACTTTCTGTAGTGAGAGACTACCTTTTCCACATACCCACAAGCTGGCACATACCTAGTTGATCTTTTGGTCTCTCCGCTGCAAAAAATGTCCGACTCAGTTCATAGCCTCCAAAGAAGAAGAAATAACCTGGGACTTCCCGAAGTAAAGTGCTTGACAGACCATGGTAGAACCCGAGTGGGCCATCCTTTTGAATAACACTTTTCACTACTGACCAAACTGTACTGATAGAGGGGTTGAAACAATTAATGATACTTAGCACTTTACACATATTGATCTGCAACATCCTATGAGTAAGTACCTTAAACATTACCTCCATTTTACAGATGGGGAAACAGAGGCCAAATTTTGAATCAATTGCAAGGCAAGAATTAGAACTGAGGAATTCCTGGCTCCAATCATTTGTTTTTTCCACAGACCTCAGACAGGAGCAGGGATAGCAATTAAGGATATGCTACAGGGTTATTGGCACCCAAGTGTGAGCACCTGGGTTAGTCTAGCTCAGGTGTGAGCAGCCACACTACAAAGCCCTACCCTGGTTCTGGCATCCTCATGGTTCTTTGTGCTGCAGTAAGCTGAGCTGGTCTGATTCTTTCCCAGTGAATTGTGAGAGAATTTGTCTGTCCTTCTGAGCACCACACAGGGAACTGTGGGAATGAAGTGGAGGACCACGGCCACTTTGATAGGATAACAGGTCTTGTGGATAAGGGAGAAGAGGTGGATGTGGTATACCTAGACTTTAGTAAGGCATTTGATACAGTCTCGCATGATATTCTTATCGATAAACTAGGCAAATACAACTTAGATGGGGCTACTATAAGGTGGGTGCATAACTGGCTGGATAACCGTACTCAGAGAGTAGTTATTAATGGTTCCCAATCCTGCTGGAAAGGTATAACAAGTGGGGTTCAGCAGCGGTCTGTTTTGGGACTGGCTCTGTTCAATATTTTCATCAACGACTTAGATATTGGCATAGAAAGTACGCTTATTAAGTTTGCAGATGATACCAAACTGGGAGGGATTGCAACTGCTTTGGAGGATAGGGTCAAAATTCAAAATGATCTGGACAAATTGGAGAAATGGTCTGAGGTAAACAGGATGAAGTTTAATAAAGACAAATGCAAAGTGCTCCACTTAGGAAGGAACAATCAGTTTCACACATACAGAATGGGAAGAGACTGTCTAGGAAGGAGTATGACAGAAAGGGATCTAGGGGTTATAGTTGACCACAAGCTAAATATGAGTCAACAGTGTGATGCTATTGCAAAAAAAGCAAACGTGATTCTGGGATGTATTAACAGGTGTGTCGTGAGCAAGACACGAGAAGTCATTCTTCCGCTCTACTCTGTGCTGGTTAGGCCTCAGCTGGAGTGCTGTGTGCAGTTCTGGGCACCGCATCTCAAGAAAGATGTGGAGAAATTGGAGAGGGTCCAGAGAAGAGCAACAAGAATGACTAAAGGTCTAGAGAACATGACCTATGAAGGAAGGCTAAAAGAACTGGGTTTGTTTAGTTTGGAAAAGAGAAGACTGAGAGGGGACATGATAGCAGTTTTCAGGTATCTAAAAGGGTGTCATAAGGAGGAGGGAGAAAACTTGTTCACCTTAGCCTCTAAGGATAGAACAAAAAGCAATGGGCTTAAACTGCAGCAAGGGAGGTTTAGGTTGGACATTAGGAAAAAGTTTTTAACTGTCAGGGTGGTTAAACATTGGAATAAATTGCCTAGGGAGGTTGTGGAATCTCCATCTCTGGTGATATTTAAGAGTAGGTTAGATAAATGTCTATCAGGGATGGTCTAGACAGTATTTGGTCCTGCCATGAGGGCAGGGGACTGGACTTGATGACCTCTTGAGGTCCCTTCCAGTCCTAGAGTCTATGAATCAAGTGACTTACCACATATCCTCATTGCAAAGCGAGCAGGTTACTAGCCTGAGTGAAAGCCTCACTTGGGTTTTAGCCTACAGCCCCAGATGAACCAGCTAGAAAGCACCACTAAACTCAGGTCAGGGGGCTGTTTGTGTGGACAGGGGGAGGGAAGGCGGTAGGGGAGTTAAGGGAAACACTTGAGTAACAGCCTGCATTAACTCTGCAGTGAAGACATACCCTAAGTTAGTATTCCCCAGGAATGTATTTTGACAGTCAGTAGCACACCCTTTGTTCAATTAATAGCACAGTACAAGCTAGACCAGGGGTTGGCAACCTTTCAGAAGTGGTGTGCCAAGTCTTCATTTATTCGCTTTAATTTAAGGTTTTGCGTGCCGGTAATACATTTTAATGTTTTTAGAAGGTCTCTCGCTATAAGTCTATATATTATATAACTAAACTATTGTTTATTTTACAATACAACAAGGTTTTCAAAATGTTTAAGAAGCTTCAGTTAAAATTAAATTAAAATGTTGATCTTATGCCGCCGGCCTACTAAGCCAGCTGCTGGTCTGGGGTTCTGTTCACCTAGGCCAGCAGTGGGCTGAGCGGGGCCTGCGACCGGGACCCTGGCTGGCAAGGGTCCAGCAGCCAGAACCCCAGACCGGCAGCGGGCTGTGTGGAGCCGACGGCCGGGACCCCAGACCGGCAGTGGGCTAAGCGGCTCTGCCCACATACAGTGGGTACCTACCTTCTCCCTGGTTCTGGCCCGTTCTCTTCCTCTTTCTGCACTGAGCTGAGGGTGGGAGTGCACAGAGCACAGGGCTGGGGGTGAAGGGTCTGGCTAGGAGCTAGAATGAGGGAGGGGGCTCAGGGTTGGGGCAGGCGGTTTGGGTGTGGGGCACTTACCTGGGCAGCTCCCATTTGGTGCGAGGGGTGTAGGTGGGAATTTGGGGGGGGGTGCAGGTGGGAATTTGGGGGGGGTGCAGGAGCTCCTGTTTGGTGCTCGGGGGGGGATGTGGGGAGGTGCAAGAGTCAGGATGTGGGGGGTGCACGGGATGTGGGGGGGCTGCACATGTGGGGGGTGCAAGAATCAGGGCAGAGGGCTGGGGCATGTGAGGGGGGTGCAGGTGTCAGGGCAGAGGGGGAGGGGGGGCTGGGTATGTGTGGAGGTGCCAGAGTCAGGGCTGGGGTCGTGGGGGGTGAAGGAGACAAGCAGAAGGCTGGGTGTGTATGAGGGGGGTACAGGGCTCAGGACAGGGGCCTGAGGGGTGTGCGGGGCACAGGGTTCAGGGCACGGGCCTGGGGGGGTCTGTGGGGCTCAGAGCAGAGGGCTGGGTGTGTGAGGGGGGGCGTTAGGGCAGGGGGCTGGAGGGAATATGCCCCTATTCCATCCCCCCTTTCCCCAAGGCCATGCCCCCGCTTCTTCTCTGCCTCCGCCGGGAGCAGCGAGCACGCTGACTCTGCTCCTTCCCGACCCCCTCCCTTGCAAGGGCCATCAGCTGATCATCAGGCAGGGAGGTAGGGACCGAGAGGCGGAGGAGGGGCAGGAACCCAGCACACTACAGGAAGAGGCAGGGGAGCCAGCAGGACCAAGCTTCTGCCCCCTGCCCCCGTGGGGGGCGGAGGGCGGAGAAGAGCGGGCCGGGCCGGGCAGGATTTTTAATGGCACGCTGCTGCCATAGGTTGCCATTAAAAATCGGCTTGCGTGCCGTCTTTGGCACGCGTGCCATAGGTTGCCGACCCCTGAGCTAGACCTTAAGTGTGCTAGGATGGATTTTTAAAATAGGCATAACATCAACAGATTTCAGTGGTATTGAGCAAGTTACATACTTACTTGTGTCCTTGTATTATCTTTCCAGATAATTGCATTTCATGCATGGTCTGCAACCGACACTTCACCAGCTCTGTGGGACATAGGACCAAGGCAGCAAATGCAGAAGCAAAAGAGCCTGCAGCTGCATTCTGAAGATCACTGTAACAAAGAAACTACAGATGATGCTTGATACTCTTCAGTCACATGGTAGCCTACTGCAAGAGCACCCGTCTATTTCCTGAAAGCTTTATCAAATAAAGAAAAACTGAACAGGAGTGCAAAAAAGGAAAAGCAATCATTTAAAAGAGGTGACCAACTTAATATCTAGCTCCAGCCATCTTCATATACAACTCAAATAAATTCTTCTCCTTTAACAGCTATATAAATGTAAGTATACTATAATCTTTCCCATTTCTCTGACAAAAAAGCACACCCAATTAGATGAATCAAATAAAACCTGAAGGGACTTTTGGTAATTTCACATTCAAGACTGTATGGCTTCATTAACCCATGGTATCACAAGGCCACAGCTTCTTTACCAGTTTTTTTGCCAGTGCCTTTATAAAGATAACTGGCACCAACGTGTCCTGTGATCAACAAAGGATCATGCGCTCAGAGAACATCTCCTGCTCTAACAATTGTAGCACATGCAGTGGAATGGACATGTGCAACACTGCTCAAAGAACAGTAGTCACGGAAAGGTGAGTAACTGTTTTTTTGTTTAAAATTATGTCACTACAGAGCCTCAGACTTTGGTGTCGGCAAGTGGGAGTTCTGTGGTGGAGCAAAATGAGCAGGATGATCTAAGGCACCCTTCCCTCCTTCCAGAGTTTGGATGAGTGACATGGCAGAGAAATTGGGTACAATGTAAAGAGCATGGCTGAGCTGAGCTGCTCTGCTGAGCCTCTAATGGGGTGCAATACAGAACTCACAGACAGGGTGTGGGCATGGGGGATAGCCTTGGGATGGCTTTCAGCCACCTTTGTGTCCCCCCCAATCTTGGGATGCTCCCAGAGCTGGAGAATCCCCGGGAGTAACACAATCCCAGATTCCCAGCGGCCTGTAAATTACAGCAGCCTCTACAGGCTCTCTGACCCCAACATTCTCCCACACAAGGGCTTGCGATGGGGTCCTCTGAAGGCAATCTTACAACTGTCTTCCACAATCCCTGCACTGGGAGAAATCCTCCTGTCATTACAACTGTTGGTTCTGGGGCCCTTTTATGCCACTCTGGTCCTTTTACCTGGCAAGAAGGTGCTGGAGTGGGGTTTACTATCTCTTGTTTTCTGTGCATTACTGCAAGGATTTTATTTTGATCTTTAAAAATAGCAAAATCCTCTCACATTCTTTAGAAATCTGAAAGTTCCATGTTTTCCCTGACACCAAATCCATCTGTCTCATGATGAGAAATTGTAATTTTGAAGCTATTTAAAAGGCTGGGACCTCTGTTCATTATATTTGGGATCTTCACAAATACTTTTAAACACTGTGAAAGCCAGTGTCTTCATAATTTAGCTCATCTATGGCTTTTATTAGACACTCAATGAGCCTGTTGACTGAACACTACTGGAGCATTGGTTACTTTGTACTCTAACCAGGAATGGAAAAACATTTGATCCTAGAAAAGTGGAAGAGAGAGTATAATTTGACTATATTAATGTTGCTCTTATCTAGTGTATCTTAAATTATGTAGTAAGTGTCAGAGTGCTGCCTAAGCAGAATTTTTCTGTTTTCTAAATATGCATTGATGCAGTTTTTTCTGAATCTATGAACAGAGCAGAAGTGCCTTAGGGGTAGTACTGAGCATTTTTAACATGCTACAAACATGTCTTTAAAACAAACAATGCTAGATTCAAGTGTATTTAAGTAGTATTTATCATTTCATTTATTGTTAAGCTAGGAGTATATGGCGGAACTGAGAATTATTTAAGGAAGCAAGTTCACTGCAAAAGTTGAGCCAAAACTCTGTTTTCTGTTTAAATTCACTTCAACAAGAAATTTTTCTGGCTTTGGAATACAGTGACTTAACCCCTAGTATCTTGATTTGGATACCACAGTCAGCCTATAGAATGAAAGGCTTCCAATTTTATCAGGGAATTTTAAATGTTAGCTTCCTTTGTACCTCTGTATTATGAGAGTCTTTAATTACATGCTATTTTTTCCCCCGAGGTTTCCTGCCTTATTCAATGCACAGGATCACCCTGCTTTGGAGATGACTCCGGGCTGTCAAGTGACGGAGGCTGTTTGATGTAGGACCCCTACTTCATTTGTTGCAGAAGTAGGAAGGTATGTGGTTAATGAGCCAGGAGATTGCAAGAAGAGAATGGATGGTCTCATGGTTAAGGCAGTTCAATATGACTCTGGAGAACTCGCTTCTATCCTTGGCTTTGTCACGGAGTTTGTATGTGTGATGCTGGGCAAGACACTTAAGTGGTCACTAGTTGCGTTCTCCTCATTTTCTGGGTCTGACCCAAGACCCTGGGGTCTGATTTCTAGAAATGCTGAGCACTCTCAGCTGCAACAGAGGTCAAGAGGAGCTGAGTTCCGAATATTATAATGCTAGATACTTTGAAAAAAAAAAATCACATCCTAGGTGATTCAAATTGGGCACCCAAAACTAGATGATACTTTTGATCATACCTCTATGCCTCAGCTCCCCACCAGTGACATGAGGATAATCCTACCCTCTTGCCACACAGGGGTGTTGTGAAGATTAATTAAATAGTATGTGAGTGCTTTGATAACATTTTGGGGAGAGGACAATAGAAATGTCCGTGAGAACCTTCTGTCTTCAGAACAGAGTTTGAGTAGATGCAATAAATAAGGCAGGGGGGCATACATTGAACAGTGAGGATAAAACAAAATAATGAATAGCTGCTCATTCTGTGAGCATCATGCTTTCTGTGCACTGAATAAGGCAGGCAGCCTAGGGGGCTAGGAAGGATGTAATCATGTAATTAAAGACTGTACCTCTGCTTTATGGTTCACAGGACCCAAATTAAGTCTGCACAGGCAACTTAAGTTTAGCAATTCCTAATTTTTGCATGATTGACTTTCTTTACATATCCAGTGTGGCTTTTACTATGGAAACCATAACTCAGTTTTCTGACTCTTGTGTAACTTCACCCTTGAAAAGATACCACATTAGGGTTTTTATGTCTCTTGCAAGGCAAAGGTGATTTAATGGTCATAGCAGAAGAGTGGGAAGCAGTAGATCTTTCTAGTGTTGGCTCTGCCACAGACTTCCTGCAGCAAGGGACTAGTAACTTCATCTCAGTTTTGTTATCTCAGAACAGGGACAATGCCTACCTCACACAGATGTTGCAAAGCTTAACGCATTAGTGTTTGGAAAGTGATCTGAGACCTTCAAAAGGGAGATGCTACAAGTCTGAAATAATGCAAAGTTATGCATTGTATCACTGTCAATAGCGAGGGCTAGCACAGTTCTAGCTATATTGAGGCAAAAATACCTAATGCAGAGAAGTCCTCCTTAGTATATTTTACTAGCTACATACATAGGAATCAGAGGCAATGAACCCAGTGTACAGGACCTTTCAATTAATGTTTCAGGTATTGTACACAGTATATTAGGAAAGTTCAAGAAATAAATACATTGTTTTACATACATGTGCAAACATAAGGCACACTTGGAGGAAGAGTGAGTCTATTTTCTGTAAGTTGTAAGTTAGGGTAGCAAACAGATGAAATTGGGAGCACATGTGTCTAACTTTCAGTCTGCAGTTAATCATTCTTTAGTTTAAATCAAATATATATTTTAGGATCATAATTTAGCAAACATTTATCACTGAGGGAATTTGACACCTAGGTACTATGTTGATTAGGTACTATGTTGATGGGGACATAGGAATACTTAAGACTAAAAATCCTTATCCCCTTCCATTCCTAACAAACTCCAAACAGACCTCTTTAGCACATATACTTTCAACTGGAAAACACATTTTTCCTCTTGCTGCTGTGATATCCACACTATAACCATGTCTCAAAGCTAAACAGTGCTAATCTAGCCACACAGGCTAGATAAGCCCCATCACTTCATGTAAATTGAAGTGCATCTGTGTGTAAAAACTACTTTAAAAATTAATTTAAATTAGAAGCATAGAAGTTTATTTTGGGAAACAGACCACAAAATATCTGTGTAGGAGGGTATATAAACCTGATCAGAGGGTAAGAAAGCACAAGTTAACCTCAGTTCGTTACTCTTCAGGTTTCCCTCTTCAGTCCAAGAGAGAATGAGATGATTATGACTGCTGGAACACTAAAGCGGACAGCCTCTTGAATTGTACATCTGGGGACAGAGTAAACTTGGTTGATGGCCCTCAAGTCTGGAATTCAATCCCTTCACATTGGTCCAACAGAAAATTTGCTGATCTGCAGGGCATGCTGCAAGGCCTCTGTTTAACCAGGCTTTTTCCAAGGGGCTGTCTAATGGAGTTTGTTTGGCAAGGCAGAGGTGTGCATTATTTGGATTACATTAGTTAGCGTGGTCTTTAACAATGTATTATGATTGGGCTGTAAATGCAACTAGATAATAGTAATAGGGGCATCTTATAAATGTAAAAAAAGAGCAAAATTCAAGGAGATGTCTGGCTGGTGAGAGTTTGAACCTGTACAATTTTTTGTTATCACTGTACTGCTCAGTACTAAAATCTCACTTTTTACCCCTCAAAAAACAAACAAACAAAAAAAACAGCCACAACCAGTAAAGTTAATACTACCATTCTGTATTTAATACAACACCCCAGGGAATAAAAGCGGATTGATAAATGCACTTTGATATTGGAGGCACTTGGCTTTGGTATCATTATGTGCTCCAGTCACCTGTCCCATCAGATATTACATATTCATCTATTCTCCAATTAACCCATAATTTCTTCATAGTTAGTGTGTTCTCTTTAGTGATTTCAAAATCCAATTTGACTAGTTATATATTAAACTGATGCCGACTATCACCAAGAGAAAACTGACCTGGTGTTCAGAGGAGATGAGATATGGGGCAAGACTAGAATATTTAAATACACTACATCAGTAGGGGCTAAAAAGAAGTAAGTTTCCTTCACCTTCTCATTCTGGTAATTGTAAGTATATACAGATGGAATGCAGCTAATAAAATTTGTCTTTAACTGCCTGAAGCTAAGCATGTTCTCATATCCTTAAACCAAAGTTTGATCCACAAGTGTCTGGCTTCATTTCCTAAAACCTGACAGGAAAGAAAGGTACCATTTACCCACACATTGATTTTTCATGTTTTACTTTCAATAACTTGTAAGTATTAAAGGGGAGAGAGTTTTCAGAATCACAACCAAGAGCTCCCCCCGCCTCTTTTTGATGGCAAATTAGTGAAGCCGGAACACTGAGTTACAGCGAATAAGTGAATGCTATTCATCATAATCATTGCTCTGGAGGGAAGGATAGTTGGGACAGTGCTGTCATCTCACAAACCACCCGAACCATCATTGATATCCATCCATGGAGCAGTGCACGGACGATGAAGATGCAGCCTCTTAGTGATGCACGAGTTACAGCCGCCAATGCTCCAGTAGTTTCAGCCCCTTTCCTTCACAAATACTACAGCATGGGATTTAAGAAAGATGCTTACGGAATTCTCTTCTCCCTCCCAAAACATTTGAAAGAACCAACACATTTCCCACAATCTGGGTTTTTTGGCAATGGACACTACCCCATACAGACCAGCCATCTGTTCTTACGAAAAATATACCACAATTGCTGAGACAAGGTCTTGTGTAATAAAGTTAGCACTTGCACAGTGACAAAATGGTACCCCGTATAATGGCAAAGAGACTGCACTTCATTTTAAAATACAGCACATTTGTATTTACTCTTGACTGCTAGTTGTAGCATATTCTGGAGATTACAATTTCTGTTACTAACCTCAGTTTTGCTTTCCTGTCTAATCCAACAACTCCCCTCACAATCTGCTGGCAAAACCCATAGCACATGAACAGGACTGAGTTTTCTGCTATGTTGGCTACAAGTGCTGGAGTGGTCCCTTTATAGAAGCCTCGCAATCCAACTTGTTTATATGTCTTCACAATACATTCAATGAGTCCTTTATACATGCTGGGAAATGTCTGCATCTTCACCTTAGCTGTATCAAAGGGCTGGCCGGTTAGCACACATGCAGTCCCACCTGAGGAAATAGAGTATCAACATTCAACAGCCCCTTACTGATCATGTGAGAGAATATGCAACATCATGAAGAAAGCCTGTTTTGTGGGAAACAAAAACCATGCAATATGCAGAGAGGGACAAATTCATCACTGGCATAATTAGGCCCAACTCAATCAACTTTGGTGACACCAATGACATTGGCTCTTGCAACATTTTTTTTTTAAGTTGCAGAAGTACCAAATGAAAAAAGATCAATGCTTGATTTAGAACATTTAGACACTCGTTCATAACACAAGGCCATCAATTCATATATTGAATAGATGGTGAAATAAGAGTTACCAGTGGAATTAACATTCTGTGTGTGTTAGGCAGTCACCTCATCAGATGAAGGATGAGTAGATCTGAATGATGTGAAGAGATTGTGCAAGAAACTAAAGCAGCTGAATGTGTGAATCCAGCACCTTTAGTTGTTTTTGAGGCAGGGAGAAGGTACATTTTGTTTTGAAGGGGTGATTCTCATTAGTACCCAAACTCTGAGTGGAGCCAGTTTGTATTATACTGCTGCTGCTCCTCCTGTGTCACAGGGTGAGCCAGAGGAACTCCAATCTGAGCTCCCACGCTGCTTCATTTTCCTCACAGGTCAGGTGATTGCAGGCTACACAGCTAACCAGGCTTGGAAGCAGGATATGACACTTCCTGCACTCACTAGGGGAGGGATTAACTAAGGACAGCAGAAGCTGGCTGGGGTAGATGTGGCTCCCTGTTGAGAGAGCTGGGGCAGGTGCCTGTGATGGGCTCTGTTGAAGCCCCCTGAGGCAGTCTAGGGTGAGGGTGGGGAAAGAGCAGTGAAGAGTCTGGAGAGAAACCGGGGGTGGCTCCTCACTGAGAGGGAGCCAGGAATGTTGTCTGGAAGTAGCTTGGCTGATGACTGCTGGAAGAGGCCAGGGAGAAGGCGGCTTCCCTGGAGAGAAGGGAATATAGGAAATGGCATTAGGAATCTGAAGCCGAGGAACTGAGTTGAGAATGGATGGCTGGTACAGGGTCCCAGGGCTAGAGCCCAGAGTTGGAGGTGGTGTAGGAACTCCTGCAAGGGGCAATGAATTTGTGAGCCCTCAGATAAGGGGCAGAGGCCCAAGTTAATTCCCTCTTGAGCAAGGGCTGAAAGCCTTTAGAAAACCCTTGCCAACCAATGGCAACTAGGAAAACCCTGCTTACCAACAGGAAAGACTTAGACGCCAAGGATAGCTTGGGCCTTGGTATAAGGGGAGAAGAAGTCCTATTCAACCAAGGAGAAGGACTTGTGTGTCACACACCTCCTACACAGGACTGTGGCTGACTGAAGGTAAAAGTACTTTTTTACTTTTGTTTAGAATTTATTTACCCCAGAAGAAAAGGACTCATTTTGGCCAGAGGGCCAAGTTACCCCAGCAGCCAAGCAAGACATCTCCAGAAAGAAATCTGAAGCATGGCCACACACTTAACAAGGGACTGGATAATTGGATCCCTACAACATCTTCTGTTAATTGGTTTGCTAGCCTAGTACACTGTCAAGTCAGCTTCTGTTGAATGGCAGAGATCCAGCTGAGCACAGCAGGAACCACCACAAAACAAGAGCGAGGCGTACACAGTGAGCTTGCAGCAAGAGGGAGAAAACATAAAGGAGATCTTTAAAAACGCTAGAAGATGAGGAAGGAAAGGAAGATTAACAGCAGCCTATTAGAACAAAGGAGGAGGATTATAAAGCTAATCGAGTAAGCAAAGCAAGAGCAATCTCTTTATAAAGGATTTTAAGTATCAAAGTGATTGAGAAGTTTAAAGGCTTTCACTTCTTCATCCTGTTTGAAGTTAATATTTGAGTTGCAACCAAAAGAGGAAATTGAGCAAAGAACTATAATCTACCTTTAAACCTGCTTACCTGTTTACTGACAGAAAACAGGCAGATTTCCCTGAATAGTGGATGTAATTTGGGGGGAGGAAGGGGAGATGGGGGAGAAATGCCATCAGCTTTGGCACATCTCTTTAAATGAAAGCTAGGTTTCCTAGCCCTCATGATAGCCAAGATGGCACTGTATTAGCTTTCTTTCACAAAGTTATCTTCCTAAGTCTGAAGACTGACTGCTCTGATGCTGACTAGAGGTGTTAGTTTTTGCGCTGCTGCTGTTTCGACCCTGTGAGCATCAGTGAAGCGGACCAAAAAAAAACAAAACAAGTGATTTCACTGTTCTATTGTTTGGGACAGCGGCAGATCTTGCTTGTGAATCACTACAATAAGGACCCAAAAGCAAGGTAGAAGAAATAGCAGAAACAGGCTGCTCTAGGATGGGGATGAGGTAACAGGGGAAATAAATAGAAGGCTCCCTCTCAGCCAAAATGGGCCTTTGTGTGGAAACCTTCACATTTGTCTCATACCGAATAGCCACAGGCCAATATAAAACAAGTATACCTGGGCAGAGTCAAGGGACAGTAGCTTGGTAGAAACTCCAGCAACCTTCTTTTAGAGGTGTTACCCCTCGATAATGGTAGCTGCACCCCCTCTTCCCTCCACATGCCACCACCTTTCATACTGACCTCTGGATTTAGACCCTGGATCACAGGTGTCTTGTAACATTTGAGTCATGGCTAATACTCTTGGATCCATGGCACAAACACAGGGAACATTCCTCGAATACTGACTATCTACACAGCACCTAAACACCCCCGGTGGGCCCACGCCAGCCGACTTGGACTGTGGGGCTGTTTAATTACTGTGTAGACTTCTGGGCTCAGGCTGGAGCTCGAGGCTAGCTGGGTTTTTTTCTTTGCTGTGTAGACATACCCTGAAGTAGCTGTATTATAATATGCAAGAGATGTGATTAGATGGCTAATGTGATGAATTTGTTATTAGTAGAGCACCAGCAGCACTGTTAGGCACTGTACATAGATATGTATTTTCCATCCTCTTTGTATAACAACTTAAAAGTTAATTTATTTCTCCTGACGTTTCATCCTTACCAACTATATTTTAGGTGATATGAAAAACTGGTATTTTCATTTGTGGCTAAGTGGAAGAACAACTTGAGTGAACTGCTGACCTTATGTTACATTATTCAGAATACCATAATGTTTCCTCATCTTCCAAAGAGACTTTCTGAATGTGGATTAAAGAGATAACCCTTTAGATAGCTTTCTGCCCCTTTCAATTAGAGAGAGTTTTTAGGACTGAAGCATTATCTCAATCACTTTGCTTGCACATGGTGTTTGCCTTTATTGCAAAACTTTACTTGTGACTGACATTTTGAAACTCATGTGGGCATGAAAATACACATTAGATATACTCAGACCTACTCTTAGAAAATCATTAGTCTGAAAGAAGTTACATATTTACTTGTTGGCATTGGTTTCAGTGGAGTGATATTAACCTATCAGATGTTTGCAACACTGGGCTAGGTCAGTTAGTTCCCTTCTTCATCTCAACATCTTTCTTCAAATGTGGAAGATGTGCCTCTTGTACAGATTTTCAATTATTAACAGTGCCAGTATGACAAATCACCATTACTGCTAAATGACTGCTGATTGCTAAATCAGATTAATGTCTTTACACATGTGAGGAGACTTGTTTTAAGAGCACAAGCTTGTTTGTATCAGATTCTATTTTCAAAGTTTCTGAGAGTTCTCTCCAGTATTACCTGCTGCACCTGCTGTGAGGTCGATGGCAGCTTGAATGGCGGGATTTGTCCTCATGTTTCACCCTTGCTTATTGGCTGCTATGGAATAAGAAATCTCCAATGACAGATAAGGTGTCGTGATATGTATGCCTAACATGGAAAAGAAAAAAAACATTAGAACTACAGTTAACCTGCATATTTCAGCTAAACTACTTTCTGCAGACCACCCATTATGCCCATATAGCCACTTCTATTCATCTTCTCTTAAATCAAGAGTTCTATGGCAGAGAAAGGATGGTCCAATGGTTAGGGCCATAGCCTTGTACTTGGAAACCCAGGTTCAATTCCCTGCTCTACCAAAGATTTCCTGCGTGACGTTGGGCACATTACCTAGTCCCTCTGTGCCTCACTTCCCCATTTTACAAATGGGAAGAATAGTACCTTTTACTTCAGAGGGATGCATTAAGATAACTGCACTAAAGTTTGTTAAGAGCTCAGGTACTAGAGTGGATGCCATATAAATACCTCAGACAGATATCAGTATCACAAAGGATGACAGGAATACGTAGGAAATATCTGGAAAGAGGTTTGGTTGTCTTGTGTTCCCAATACAAGTCTTTTTAATGGAAGCCGCAGATTTAATTTACAGGATGCTGCCCAATGTGGATTTTATTTGGTTGTGTCTCAGGAAAGTGGTTGGCACAATAAATACCCTACAAGGGCAACGTTTTCAAATAAAACAGCCCTCATTAAAATAAATCTGCAGATCAATTCAAAGGCTATTTCAGGAGGTGAAAGGATTCATTTTGGGCAACAGAACCAAGTTAGAAAATGAAATATTAAAGACTTAAACGAGTTTGAAATTCAAAGATCTACATCCAGGGGTAGTGATACTGCCAGCCATATATTCAGTATGGTACTTTTAAAAAATGAGATACAAAGAGTGAGCAGTTGTACTAGCAGAGTATTCCCTTCCTTACATTAATTTTTATTTTTTTCAAGTAAAGGGGAGATCTACAGAAGAATTAAAACACTCCTAATATGTACTGTATAAATATTTCATCCAAAGTATTTTGGGGGCTAGCTGATAAAGAAATGGAGGGGGAAAGCAACTCAACATGCAGGGAGGGATAAATTCAGACAAGGGAGTGTAAGAACAGTTGTACCGCATCCTTTCTAAAGTTCTGTGATGAACAGACATGGGTTTATAAGAAACATTTTGAAAGGTCTGTTCCTACATGCCTGTTTATTATTTTGACAGCTGACAAATTGTGTGCCAAATAAATATTTACACTTATGAAAGTGCTGATTCTTTCCATTTTAGAAAGGTCTGGCTTGTATTAGGCTGAATATAATGGGATAAAAAAATCAGCCATTACAAGTACATACAGTATTTCTGAATTATATTTAAAGATTTGAAAGGTATTATTCCCATTAGCATAGTTAACTAGCTACTGTTATTTCAAGATAAAAAGTCTCCAAGATTGTTACACTTAATTATCCTGAAATTAAGGTCATTACTGTCCTCAAAGCACTTTGTGATTTAGCCCCTTTGATCTAGTTGAAGAGCAAAAGAAAAAAAAAAATCAAAGAGACTAAAGAGTCTCTGAATGAAAGGAATCACTATGAAGTAGTGAGTCTCTCACTGCAGTGGAACTTGCATTATTGCTACACTGCACTAAATGTAAAGGAAACCATACCAAGCCACAAACTGAATATATGCTCATTTCCAATCCATCCTGCTGATGAGATTTATCACAAACTGGGAAAGTGAAGGCAAAACAAGGAAGAGTTTTTCAAATAAAAGAGTTAAGTACCCTGACCAACACAAGTACCCAGCCATAGCACTAGATTTAACATTACGTAATTAAATCTAAAACCCCATTTATTGCAGAGGTAGTCAATAGGCAGACTGCAGGCCAAATCCGGACTGCCAGACACTTTTGAACAGACCCTGAAATCTTTTTATTTACTTTCCCCCCCTCATTTCTCTGGAGTCTGGACCTTCACTATACCTTGACCAAGAAATTTGGACCTTGACAAAAAAATAATTGACCATCCCGGTTTATTGATACCATTTATAATCTTATAGATTTCTCTGAATTTGCAGTAATAAATGACTGGTGCCCTAAAAATCACCAAAAGATTGTTAAAATAGCAATCACTCATTCAGACTGCAAATCCAAAAAAAATCTAGGAGTCATGTAAGATCTTCAGGAAATTAACATTTAACAATTCTGTTGCCTAGAACTGAGTGTCTTCCATCCAAGGACCTCAAAGGACTCTCCAAATACTGAATGATTAAGCCACAAGACCCTCCTGCAAAAGAAGTACTAATGCCCCGCTTCAGAGACCAGGAAGACGGGGCATGACTTTTGACTTGTCAAGGACACAGCAGGCCAATGACCAAAGTAGAATTTGAATTCAAGGGCCATAAAGGTGCCATTTCTTGGCTGAGGCTCTTATTCTTCACCCCAATAAGAATGAACTTGTTTTTTTCATTATCAGAATGCAAGCTTTGAGAGGAGTAGAAGCATAAACCTGAGGCTGTCTTACTGTTTCAATTTAGGTAAAAGAGATTAGGCTTGCAGAAGCTGTGATAAACTTTCCTACACTACCTTAGTTAAAAAAAATTCAACTCACGCACATTACATGAATAAAACAAAGGGAGGAATCCACCTTCAGAGCTTGTGGTCTCAAGGGAAGGTGGGAGAGTGTTAGGCTATATCTCCATTTAAAATGTTACCCCAGATCAGCTGTGCCACTGTAGCACTTGAGGGTAGACACTTATTACAGTGACAGGAGGAGTTCTAATCCACCTCCCCCAAGAGGCAGTAGCTAGGTCAACAGAATAATTCTTCCATTGAGCTAGCACTGTCTACTTGGGGACTTAGGTCAGCTTATTTTTTTTTTTTAAAAAAAAGCTTTTACTAGTTATGTGCACATCTCTATCTTCCATGAATATTCTAGCCTGTACACATTTCTAAGCAAATGCTGCAGAATACCCACTGAAAGCAAACTGGGTAATTGTAATCATCACTATTTACATCAGAAGCACAATTCTAAGGGACACTCTCAAATTAGGCACTCAGATCTATACACTTAATTGAAACACCTCCAATTTCTAATACACACAACGATCTGCTTGTAAGTTACAGACCAAGCACTATTGGTGGAAGCCAGGCAGTTTCGAACAAGGAATTACTTCGGGAAGCAAGCTGTTTTGTGGACAAGTCACAAACAGAAGGGGCCAAATTTGCCCAGTAAGTCACCGGCCAGCTCTAACGGGGTTGAACTGGGGCAAGTCAACTGAATCAGCGTCACTGGCACAAGTCACTGCCAAAGATGCTATGGCCTGTACTGGAAATCGCGCCTAGGACCGAGCTCCGCAGTCACAGCGGGCGTGCAGCCGCGTGTGCATGACCCTCACTCTCTCGCTCACGGGGTGGCAGCTCATTAGAAAGGCTGCAAAGGTTATTCCTCGCGTCTCCCTCGCCGCTCTCACCACGTGACGGGCCCCTGCTCAGGCTCCGCGCTGCAGCGGCACCGGCGCAGCCGGGATGGCGGCTCAGGTGCGGATCACGCCGGCTGGAGCAGCTCTGGCTCCAGCCTGTCGCTGTGCGGTGCGGCGCCCGCGGGCCCCAGCAGGGAGGGCGCTGAGCGCCGCCCGCGCACAGGGGCAGCGCAGCAGGGGTTAGTCGGTGAGGCCCCCGGCCCCGCGGCAGACACGTGCGCAAAGGAGAAGCCGGCTACCAGCGCCTCCCCGGCCGGCTCTGCTCCCCAGGCCCAGCCACTCACCCAGCGCGCGGCACCAGCCGCACCGCCCGGCCCCTCCGCCGCTATATAGCCGGGCCGCGGGAGGCGGGGCCCGGCCCAGCCCGGCTCGGAGCGCCGCGGCCCCGCCCCCCGGCCAGGGAAGCGGAACTAGTCGGGGCCCGCCCCGCGGGGACCCTGCTGAGAGGCGGCGGCAGCGCCGCCTTGCGCCCCCCGCGGCGGGGGCTGGGAGGGTGGGAAGGAGGAAGCGAAGGCGCGGAGTGTGCGTGGAGAGACGGGACGGGGTGTCTCCCGAGAGTGGGGCTGTGGGGGTTGGGGAGAGCGGGGGCTGTCTGGGGACGGGTCGGGGTTTGGGGAGATTTGGGGCTGTCGGGGGCCGGGGGCTATGGGCGGGGGTTAGGGAGAGCGGGGGGGCTGTCAGGGACAGTGTGGGGTGTTGCTGTCAGGGACAGTGTGGGGTATTGCTGGAAGAGCGAGGGGCTGTGGGGGACGGGTGGGATGTGGAGTGAGCAGGGACTGTGAGGGTTGGGGAGAGTGGGGGGGGCTGTCGGATATGTGTGGGGTGTTGCTGGAAGAGCAGGGGCTGTCCGGGGGACAGGTGTGCCATTGGATAGAGCAGAGAGCTATTGGGGCAGGTGGGGTATTATGGGGAGAGCGGGGGCTGTCAGAGGGGCAGGTGTGGTGTTGCAGAGAGGAGGGCCTGTTGGGGAGGAGAGTGGGGCATAGCAGAGGGAGAGGGGGATTATTGGGGGGACAGGTTAGGCCTTGGGGAGAGCGAGGGTTGGGTGGGGCATGGTGGGGGAGTAGGAGCCATTGGGGGAATGAATGGAGCACTGGTGGGGAATAGGGAGTTTTTGGGAGATAGATGGGGCATTGGAGTGAACAGTGGGTTATTGGGATGGATGGGGAACACAGGGCTGTTGGGGGATGGTGGGGGAGCACTGGGATGGAGGCAGGGTGGATATGTGATGGGGAAAGTGAGATGGATGTATCATGAGGGTTCAGAGCATTGCAGGGAAGCAATGGAAGGGTATGGTGGGGGTGACGGTGTGTGTGTGATTGATATAGGAGGAAAGAGAGAGTGGGCTAGTGGGATGTTTTTTTACTTGTTAAAAGGGCAAAGGCCTTGCTATAGCCAGCTCACTTTTATGAGCACTTAAGTGTCATGGAAATAATGGGAGAATATCAAAGGTGCTGTCACAAACAGGCTGGATCCCCAGAGCCAAAAGTCAGTGGAGCTGCACAGGGGCAAGGGTCTGCCTGCACTGATCCAACAGCAGGACTGGAGCAATGGTCTTTTTCTCAAGAGCAGTGACTGGTGACAGAGGTAGACCAAATAAGCAATCTGAACACTACAGCAGCCAGGATTTCCCTGCTGCCATATGGCAAGAAGCCTGCACCTGTTTTATCTAATCTGGAAATTGTTCCCTGCACTCTGCACAGAGTCCACTTTCTTGCTAAGGAATCTTAAATTATGGGCAATAAACAAAAATTCCCTGCCTGTGACCTCCCCATGACTTGTATTATATGCCCCTGAGTAAATCTTGGGTGGTCTAGGGCAGAGGGCGGCCGGGGGGTACTGCAGGTGCTCTGGGGTGGGGTGGCGGCGTGGCCTGGGACCCCTGCTGTTGCTGGGGGAGGGGCAGCAGGCACGGCTTGGGACCCCTGCTATCAGTGAGATGTAGTTTTACTTCATAGAGGCATTTAGTCAGAAAATTACATACCTTTCGATAATAAATTACAAATGTACTTACAAATGGATCGAAACAGAACTTTAATGGCCTGATCCTTCAATTATACCTATAGGGAGACCCTTTGAAGTCAGTGGGGCTCTGTGCATTGTATGAAAATATACTTCCTTTTGTTTGTTTTAAACCTGCTGCCTATTAATTTCATGTGGTGACCCCTAGTTCTTATGTTATGAGAAGGAGTAAATAACATTTCCTTAATTACTTTTTCCACACCAGTCATGATGTTATAGACCTCAATCATATCCCCCCTTAGCTGTCTCTTTTCCAAGCTGAAAAGACCCAGGTTTATTAATCTCTCCTCACATGGCAGCCGTTCGATACCCCTAATAATTTTTGTTACCCTTTTCTGAACCTTTTCCAATTCCAATATATCTTTTTGGAGATGGGGCGACCACATCTGCATGCAGTATTCAAGATGTGGGCGTACCATGGATTTATACAGAGGCAATATATTTTCTGTTTTATTATCTATCCCTTTCTTAATGATTCCCAACATTCTGTTCGCTTTTTTGACTGATGCTGCACATCGAGTGGATGTTTTCAGAGAACTATCCACAATGACTCCAAGATCTCTTTCTTGAGTTGTAACAGCTAATTTAGATCCCATCATTTTATATGTATAGTTGGGATTATGGTTTCCAATATGCATTACTTTGCATTTATCAACAATGAATTTCATCTGTCATTTTGTTGCCCCAGTCACCCAGTTTTGTGAGATCCTTTTGTAGCTCTTTGCAGTCTGCCTAGGACTTAACTATCTTGAGTAGTTTTGTATCATCTGCAAATTTTGCCTCCTCACTGTTTACCCCATTTTCCAGATCATTTATGAATATGTTGAATAGGACTGGTCCCAGTACAGAGCCCTGGGGGACACCACTATTTACCTCTCTCCATTCTGAAAACTGACCATTTATTCCTACCCTTTGTTTCCTATCTTTTAACCAGTTACCAATCCATGAGAGGACCTTCCCTCTTATCCCATGACAGCTTACTTTGCTTAAGAGCCTTTATTGTGGGACCTTGTCAAAGGTTTTCTGAAAATCTAAGTACACTATATCCACTGGATCCGCCTTGTCCACATGCTTGTTGATCAAAGAATTCTAGTAGATTGGTGAGGCATGATTTCCCTTTACAAAAACCATGTTGACTCTTCCCCAACAAATTATGTTCATCTATGTGTCTGACAATTTTATTCTTTATTATAGTTTCAACCAGTTTGCCCGATACTGAAGTCAGGTTTACTGGCCTGTAATTGCTGGGATCACCTCTGTTTTTAAAAATTGGCATCACATTAGCTGTTCTCCAGTCATGTGGTACAGAAACTGATTTAAATTATAGGTTACAAACTACAGTTAGTAGTTCTGAAATTTCACTGAAATTTGAGTTCCTTCAGAACTCTTGGGTGAATACCATCTGGTCCTGGTGACGTATTACTGTTTAGTTTATCAATTTGTTCCAAAACCTCCTTTAATAACACCTCCATCTGGGACAGTTCCTCAGATTTGTCACCTAAAAAGAATGGCTCAGGTTTGGGAATATCCCTCACATTCTCAGCCAGTAGGCAAAGAATTCATTTAGATTCTCCACAAGGGCCTTATTGTCCTTGAGTGCTCCTTTAGCATCTCAATCGTCCAGTTGCCCCACTGGTTGTTTAGCAGGTTCCTGCTTCTGATGTACTTACATTTTTTTTTTTGCTATTACTTTGAGTCTTTGGCTAGCTGTTCTCCACATTCTTTTTTGGCCTTCCTAATTGTATTTTTACACTTCATTTGCCAGAGTTTATGCTCCTTTCTATTTTCCTGACTAGGATTTAACTTCCACTTTTTAAAGGATGCTTTTTTGTCTCTCACTGCTTCTTTTACTTTGTTTAACCATGGTGGCACTTTTTTGGGTCTCTTATGTTTTTTAATTTGGGGCATATATTTAAGTTGAGCCTCTATAATGGTGGCTTTTAAAAGTTTCCATGCAGCTTGCAGGGATTTCCCTTTTGGCACTGTATCTTTTAATTTCTGTTTAACTAACTTCCTCATTTTTGTGTAGTCCCCATTTTTTAAATTAAATGCTACAGTGTTGGGCTGCTGCGGGACCCCACTCGTTATGCCCTTCCAGCATGACTGTGAACCACTGATAACTACTCTCTGGGAATGATTTTGAAACCAATTATGCACCCACCTTATAGTAGCTCCATCTAGGTTGTACTTCCCTAGTTTGTTTATGAGAAGGTCATGCGAGAGAGTATCAGAAGCCTTACTAAAGTCAAGATATACCACATCTACTGCTTCGCCCCATCTACAAAGCTTGTTACCCTGTCAAAGAAAGCTATCAGGTTGGTTTGACACGATTCGTTCTTGACAAATCCATGCTGTTACTTATCACTTTATTATCTTCTAGGTGTTTGCAAATGGATTGCTTAATTGTTTGCTCCATTATCTTTCCGGGTACAGAAGTTAAGCTGACTGGTCTGTAATTCCCCGGATTGTCCTTATTTCCCTTTTTATAGATGGGCACTATATTTGCCCTTTTCCAGTCTTCTGGAATGTCTCCTGTCTTCCATGACTTTTCAGAGATAATTGCTAATGGCTCAGATATCTCCTCAGTCAGCTCCTTGAGTATTCTAGGATGCATTTCATCAGCCCCTGGTGGTTTGAAGACATCTAACTCGTCTAAGTAATTTTTGACTTGTTCTTTCCCTATTTTAGACTCTGATCCTACCTCATTTTCACTGCCATTCACTATGTTAGACGTCCAATCGCCACCAACCTTCTTGGTGAAAACTGAAACAAATAAGTCATTAAACACCTCTGCCATTTCCACATTTTCTGTTATTGTCTTTCCCCCCTCATTGAGTAACAGGCCTACTCTGTCCTTGGTCTTCCTCTTGCTTCTAATGTATTTGTAGAATGTTTTCTTGTTTCCTTTTATGTCCCTAGCTAGTTGGATCTCGTTTTGTGCCTTGGCCTTTCTAATTTTGTCCCTACATACTTGTGTTGTTTGTTTGTTTATATTTGTTTATATTCATCCTTCGTAACATGTCACTTTTAAAGCTGTCTGCCATTATATGATGTAATTGAATGGGGCTCTTTTTCATTTGACTGTTTCTGATCAGATCCTACCTGTATTTTATCATCTTCCATCCTCTCGTCCTTACTAGAACATAGAGAATCTCCATTATTAGCTCCTCCCCTAAGGGATGTCTCTGTCTGAATCACATGTTACTTCGCACTTGTTGGCTTTCCCCTAGCCCTTAGTTTAAAAACTGCTCTACAACCTTTTTCATTTTAAGTGCCAGCAATCTGGTTCCATTTTGGTTTTGGCGGAGCCCATCCTTCCTCTATAGACTCCACCTTTCCTAAAAGTTTCCCCAGATCTTAATATATCTTGTAGTAAGAGGAGGCCCTGAGATATAAACCTTGGTATCAGAGGCCTGGTATGAGGCCTAAGGCCTGAACTAAAGTAATGGTCAAGACTTTGCTAACATAAAGCAAAGTTAAGCTGTGAGCCAGAGGCAGGCCCTGCTCACAGAAGCTGGCAAGGAAAGGGCTGATGCTGCAAAAAGAGACATACCTAAAAGGTACTGAACACCAGATATCAGAACATTCGCATACTTAACATTCCACACTCAAGGAACAAGCTGACCCATCCCAATGACAGAGGCAAAAGGGTAAAATGATAGATAGAGTTGTTTTGATCGAACCAACATGTACAAGGTGAGAGGCGGCAGCTTACTACGTAGAGGGGTTGTATCTTGCTACGTAGAGGGGTTGCACCTCAATACATCAGGAGTGATGTGTAACTTGTTCGTACCTGTGTATAAGAATGTATCCCTGGGGTGGTGTCTTTGTCTGGGCGAGGGGGCAGTGGAAAGTCCCGCCACTGAGCCAGGTCCATTGCCAAGAGGCACTTTCTCGTAGTATGCCCGGTAGACTAAGTAATCTACGGGGAACTGCAATTGTGTCCAAGGTCACAATAAACCTAGTCGATGTGACTTTGCATCTTACTAGACTCTGTGGTTATTGGGGGTTCTCTTCGGGTCTGTAGTGTCAGCTATCTGCGCAGAGCTGGGGCAGCACACAGAGGGAACACACGCACGCAGCCGAGTGATATCAACATAGGAGAAAGCAGAGCACCACACTGGTAGCATCTCACAACACTGGTGACCCCGAGGTGACCTCCTCCCTACACCATTGTCTCATCCATACATTGAGACCCTGCAGTTCTGCCTGTCTAACTGGCCCTGCGCGTGGAACTGGAATCATTTCAGAGAATGCTACCATGGAGGTCCAGGACTTCAATCTGTTACCTAGCAGCCTAAATTTGGCCTCTGGGACCTCTCTCCTATCCTTCCCTATATCACTGGTACCTACATGTACCACGACCACCGGCTCCTCCCCAGCAGGGCCGGCTCCAGGCACCAGCCTACCAAGCACGTGCTTGGGGCGGCACTTGGAGAGGGGCGGCGCTCCGGCCGGCTGGGGAGAGCGGGGCCGCGGCTGGGCTCTCTGCCCTCCCCTCGGTGTTCCGGCCAGCAGGGGAGAGCAGGGCCGCCAAGAGCGGGGCCACCCTCCCCCAGCGCTCCGGCCGGCCGGGGAGAGCGGGGCCGGGGCTGCGGAGGGGTTTCCGCCCTCCCCCAGTGCTCCGGCCGGCCGGGGAGAGCGGGGCCACGGCCGGGCTCGCTGCCCTCCCCTGCCGCACTCCCCGCCGGGAGAGCTGGCCCTGCTCCCCAGCACTACACATAAGTCTATCTAGATGTCTCGAGAGATCTGCAACCTTCACACCAGGCAGACAAGTCAACATGCGGTTCTCCAGTCATCGCAAACCCAGCTATCTATGTTTCTAATGATCGAATCCCCCATAACTATTACCTGTCTCTTCCTAATAACTTGAGTTTCCTCCCCTGGAGAGGTATCCTCAGTGGGTACAATAAACTGGATAACCCCCACTCTGTTGCTGGATTTCTGCCTGCATTCTCTTTTTACTCCTGCAGCTCTCTTGTTATCTCAATAAGGGCTAATGATATTTAACACATTATCCTCTGTGTCATTAAGGCAAACGCGGGGGGTGGGAGGGAGGAATGGGTTTGTGCCCATTTTTGCATGTATTTGAGGCATAAAGAAGGGCTGAAAGGTCTTTGTCAAGCAAAAATATTTTTTTTCTGCCTTTTTAATTCAAAAAATGTAACTCTTGTTTTCCCTGTTTTAGTCACCTTGAAATGACCAAGCTGTGTGGATCAGGAGCTGTCTTATGCCTCAGTTACAGAGGCAATGGAGTTGAATAAAATCAAGTGGTTTTCTTCTAACTGTTTATTAGACTTTGGGTCAACTAACCAACTGTCAGATTAGGGAAAAAAGGGGGGTGGGGGGTATTACTTTCCCAAGCTCTGTCCACAACTCTAGTTCTATCTGTAACCTACGCTGCATCCACTCTTGACATCACTATAAGATATCAAACTCAAATGTCACTCCCAGTAGATTGTGCAAAAATTCATAATGTAATTATCTTTCTTTTAATTAGGAGTGAAATAATTAACAAGATTGATATCTATACTGACATCATTAGACTTTAGAATGAACACCTCACGTTGGCATCCTATACCTCGCAGAAAGATGGAAGAGCAGAAGCCGCACAGGTTTGCACTTCTACAATACATCATGAGCCATTGTACCTGAACAGGTCAATGCTTCTGGGAGATGCCACATGCCTGCAGCCCCTCCTAAGCTGCCCAGGTGTGTGCTTGCATTCATGCATGCACACACATCTCCACAGGTGGTGGCTTAAGGCCACAATTGTGTCCAAAAAGTAAAACTGACCAATGCTAATTTTGTTGCCCAAGCTGAGTGAAGTGTAATAAATAAGCATCATAAATGCCAGAAAGAAAAGTAGACGTTTATTTGTCCTTCAGTGTACATCTATTCTAGGGCTTTGATAACATAGTTATCGACAATTTTAAATATGATTGTTACCTTAACATTCCTTTAAAATAATGTGAGTATTCCTCTAAATATCAAAACTGTTAATGAAAAACAGAACTGAATATAAACAATTGCATATTAAACACTTTGTTAATTAAGTGATTTTAGTCCTTCAAGTAGGAGTTACTTTTCAGTCAGAAACTATTTTGGATTGTTTCCCTCTGACTTGCTGTAGGATGGTGGTGCTGTTGGAAAAATGAGTTGATTGAAAATTATCTAGCCTCTACTACTAATGAAGCTCATGTCTTAGAATTAAACTACAGGCTGTCTGCAGTCACGGAGTGTCTCATGTCAAATGTTAACACCATGCCTTGATTACTGCAGGATATACATTATATGTTAATACACAGAGGTCACATTCTTTGTGTAGCCCATAAGGTGTGCTCTGCAGATGCTTGGACCATGTACAAAAGATTTAGAAATCAAATATACTGTCCTTGAAACAGAATAGTAAATTGTTTGCTGTTAGTTAATGTATTTGTGTAGTGCAATACTGTAACGTCAGTGCTGCCACTATGTAGCTAATGACGTTATTTGCATTCTCCTCTCTGAGATGCAAATAATAATGCATGTTAAAGGTGACCTGGAAACTTTAAAAAACATGGAGCTTATGCCCCTTTTTTGTTTCTTTATAATGTATGAATGCCTGAAAGGTTTAGACAATTAAAAAGGCGTGGGATTGTATTTTTTTTAAATTTGAAAAATATCAACTCTATCTTCAGTGGAAGTTTCCCTGAAAGGGTCCAGAGAAGCGGATGGAAAGCCTTAGCCCTTAATTGAAAATGATCAATATTTAACAAAAACAGCTTTTTTCCAACAATTTTGAATAAAAATATGCTTCCCCTCTGAGTTAGTTTTCATTTTTTTGGTACCTATGATCAGAGGTAAAGTAACTTAAAGGACTTACCGGTATGCAGGGCTAGAATCCTCAGCAGGGGGCGGGGCCTCAACCGGAAGGGGCGGGGCCTTTAAATCCCTGGGGCCTTTAAATTGAGATTTAAAGGGCCTGGGGCTCCACTGCAGTAGTGGTGTCTGGGAGCCCCGGGCTCTTTAAATCACTGCCGGAGCCCTGGTGCTCCTGGCCGCTAACCAAGGGCTCTGGCAGTGGGGCTCTGGTGGTGATTTAAAGGGCCCGGGACTCCGGCCACTGTGGGGAGTCCCGGGCCCTTTAAATCGCTGGCCTCGGGAAGCTGCCCTCTGCCAGTATGGTCGGTTGTGTACCAGCTCTTGCTGGTACGCCGTACTGGCTTACTTTCACATCTGCCTATGATGTAAACCTGGTAGGTGTTTAATTGTCCACAGAGTCTTCCAGGAAAAACAGGGTAGTCAGACTGTGAATGGGTGAACATTCTCTGCATGCCCCCCTTGCGACACTGGAGCTATGCCCCATCTTAATTTCCCCCAGTGGAACAACAGATTTCAGATTTAACTGTCATGAGGCAAGAAGAAGCTGACATACATTAACAAAAATACCATCTCCTTTTAATCAGTCTTCAGTTCAGGAATCCTTACAACAAGGAGCTCTCTCTCTCTCTGCTCCATTTTCTGTTATATGGCCCAGACTCCAGGTAGGGCCAGGACTCCTTGATTATCCTCAGGCTGCAGGCCTTAGACTGCATCCAGCCTGTCCCTTAAAAGGGTTATATCTTAGAATCATAGAACCACAGGGTTAGAGGAGACCACATAGATAATCTAGTCTAATCCCCTAATGCAGGATTTGTTGTGTCTAAACCATCCAAGACAGATGGCTACCCAGCCTCTTTTTGAAACCTTCAGTGAAGGAGATTCCACAACTTCCCTAGGCAGTCTGTTCCATTGTCCTACTGGTCTTACAATTAGGAAGGTTTTCCTGAGCTTTAATCTAAATCTGATATGATTGAACCCATTGCCTCTTGTCCTGCTCTCTGTGACAAAAGTGAACATTTTTTCTCCATCTTTCTAATGGCAACCATTCAAGTATTTGAAGACTGCTAACGTGTCCCCCCTTTATCTCCTCTTTTCCAAACAAATTAAATATACCCAGTTCCTTCAGCCTTTGCTCATATGGCTGCATTCCATCCCTTTGGTCATAGGTGTGGGAAGTCTGGGTGCAGGGGGTGCTGCAGCACCCCCTGTGACGTTATTGATATACTCTGGGACCATATAGATCATTGTTGCAACCAAGGTCCTGTAGTGGCACCCAGATCTTGTGTAAAGGGGGTCAAAGGGGGTGTCTAAGACAAGGTTATGGTTTGCTGGTTATAATTATGCTGTCTATATGTATGTATCAATTTTGTAGTTGAAGTTAGGAATATTGGCTCTATACTGTCTGTATTTCAAACTTAGGCTATGCGGCTGGGTGACATCCCAGACAACATGGTGTTAGCTCTGCCTAGCCTGCTTGATGGCCCATTAAGGACCATCAGCTATACAATGGACCCATTGAGAGAAGGCAGATACGCCTTGTAACTCAGCAAAGTATGCAGGGACTGGCCCATGTGACTCCAGACTCCATTTTGCTGTAATTTTCCACGGTAAGAACAAAGGTGTTCTTACACCTGGAAAAGACTATATAAGGCTGATGCCTCATCTCCATCGGGTCTTCAATCCTGCTTCATACCTCTGGAGGAACTTTGCTACAAGCTGAAGCTTTGAACAAAGGACTGAGGACCCATCCCAGCGGGGGATGTATTCCAGAGACTTGATTTGAACCTGCAGTTTATTCCATCGCTGCTGCAAGCCTGAACCAAGAACTTTGCCATTACTGTATGTAATTGATTCCATTTAACCAATTCTAACTCTCATCTCTATCTTTTTCCTTTTATGAATAAACCTTTAGATTTTAGATTCTAAAGGATTGGCAACAGCGTGATTTGTGGGTAAGATCTGATTTGTATATTGACCTGGGTCTGGGGCTTGGTCCTTTGGGATCAGGAGAACCTTTTTCTTTTACTGGGGTATTGGTTTTCATAACCATTTGTCCCCATAACGAGTGGCACTGGTGGTAATACTGGGAAACTGGGGTGTCTAAGGAGATTGCTTGTGAGACTTGCGGTTAGCCAGGGGGTGAGACCGAAGTCCTCCTAGTCTGGCTGGTTTGGTTTGCCTTAGAGGTGGAAAAACCCCCAGCCTTGGGCTGTAACTGCCCTGTTTGAGCAATTTGTCCTGAGTTGGCACTCTCAGTTGGGTTCCACCAGAACCGCATTGTCACACCCCCAGATTTTGCACCCAGCATTCCGGCCCCCGGCCCTGCGCCCTTGCCACCAGGGTCCCGGCCGCCAGCCCCTCTGCTGCCCAGGGGCTCTGCCGCCTGCCCTGGGTCCCGCTCAGCCACCAGCCCTGGGTCCTGCTCGGCCGCTGGACCCATGTCTGAGGGCTCTGCTGCCGGCCCAGGGTCCTACTCGGCCGCCAACCCCGGGGCTTCCGCTGCTGACCACCAGCTCCGGCCCTGCCGCTGGGTCTGGGGTCCTGGCCACCAGCCCCATGCCCAGGGCTCTGCACCTGCCCCTAGCTGTGACCCCAGCCTCCGCTGTCTTACCTGTGTCACGTTATTGACTTGAACTGGGGCCATATAGAACATAGTTGCAACCAAGGTCCTGTAGTGGCACCAAATCTTGTATAAAGGGGGTCAAATTAGGTGTCAAGACAAGGTTTTGGTTTGCTGGTTATGATTATGCTGTCTATACGTGCTGTCAAGGCTGCTTCCCCACTTTGAACTTTAGGGTACAAATGTGGGGGCCTGCATGAAACTTCTAAGCTTAACTACCAGCTTAGATCTGGTCTGCTGCCACCACTCTCGATGCTAATTCCCTTCCCTGGGTAGCCTTGAGAGACTCTTCACCAATTCCCTGCTGAATACAGATCCAAACCCCTTGGATCTTAAAACAAGGAAAATCAATCAGGTTCTTAAAAAGAAGGCTTTTAATTAAAGAAAAGGTAAAAATCATCTCTGTAAAATCAGGATGGAAAATAACTTTACAGGGTAATCAAACTTAAAGAGCCCAGAGGACCCCCCCTCTAGCCTTAGGTTCAAAGTTACAGCAAACAGAGGTAAACACCCTAGTAAAAGGTACATTTACAAGTTGAGAAAACAAAGGTAAACTAACACGCCTTGCCTGGCTGTTTACTTACAAGTTTGAAATATGAGAGACTTGTTCAGAAAGATGTGGAGAGCCTGGATTGATGTCTGGTCCCTCGTAGTCCCAAGAGCGATCAACTTCCCAAAACAAAGAGCACAAACAACAGCCTTCCCCCCCCCCCCCCCCCCAAGATTTGAAAGTATCTTGTCCCCTTATTGGTCCTTTGGGTCAGGTGTCAGCCAGGTTACCTGAGCTTCTTAACCCTTTACAGGGAAAAGGATTTTGGAGTCTCTGGCCAGGAGGGATTTTATAGTACTGTACACAGGAGAGCTGTTACCCTTCCCTTTATAGTTATGACACGTGCGTATCAATTTTGTAGTTGAAGTTATGAATATTGGCTCTATACTGTCTGTATTTCAAACTTATGCTATGCTTCTGGGAGACATCCCAGACAAGTTGGTGTTAGCTCTGCCTAGCCTGCTTGATGGCCCATTAAGGACCATCAGTTATACAATTGACCCATTGAGAGAAGGCAGATACGCCTTGTAACTCAGCAAAGTATGCAGAAACTTGCCCATGTGACTCCAGACTCAATTTTTGCTATAATTTTCCACAGTAAGAACGAAGAGGTGTTCTTACACCTGGAAAAGACTATAAAAGGCATCCGAAAAAGTGGGCTGTAGCCCACGAAAGCTTATGCTCTAATAAATTTGTTAGTCTCTAAGGTGCCACAAGTACTCCTGTTCTTTTTGCGGATACAGACTAACACGGCTGCTACTCTGAAACCTATAAAAGGCTGATGTCTCATCTCCATCTTGTCTTCAATCCTGCTTCTTACCTCTGGAGGGACTTTACTACAAACTGAAGCTCTACACAAAGGACTGAATGACCCATCCCAGCTGAGGATGTATTCCAGAGACTTGATTTGAACCTGCAGTTTATTCTATCGCTGCTGCAAGCCTGAACCAAGAACTTTACCATTACTGTGTGTAATTAATTCCATTGAACCAATTCTAGCTCTCATATACATCTTTTTCCTTTTATGAATAAATCTTTAGATTTTAGATTCTAAAGGATTGGCAACAGCGTGATTAGTGGGTAAGATCTGATTTGTATATTGACCTGGGTCTGGGGCTTGGTCCTTTGGGATCAGGAGAACCTTTTTTCTTTTACTGGGGTATTAGTTTTCATAACCATTCATCCCCATAACGAGTGACACTGGTGGTGATACTGGGAAACTGGAGTGTCTAAGGGAATTGCTTGTGTAACTTGTGGTTAGCCAGTGGGGTAAAACCAAAGTCCTCTTCGTCTGGCTGGTTTGGTTTGCCTTAGAGGTGAAAAAAACCCAGCCTTGGGCTGTAACTTCCCTGTTTTAAGCAATTTTGTCCCGAATTGGCACTCTCAGTTGGGTCCCACCAGAACCAGCATCATTACACCCTGTCCGTGTCACTACATCATGGAGCCACAGCCCTGCTCCCAGCCCCAGGTCTAGGAGGTGGTGAGGGGTGCAGACAGGGGTAAGAGGGCTGCACCTCCACTCCAAAAAGTATTCCAGTGCCACTGCCTTTGGTCATTTTTGTAGCTTGCCTCTGGATCCTTTCCAGTTTCTTTACATCCTTTCTATACAGTGATGACTACAATTGCACACACTACTCCAACTGAGGCCTAACCAGTGCTGAGTACAGAGTACTATCACCTCCTGTGACATGCATGGTATGCCTCTGTTAATGCAACACAAAACTGCATTTGCTTTATCTGCAACAGCAAGGCCGCATCCTTTTCCCCATACACACTTTCTCACAGGGTGTATGGGGTGGGACAATCTTTTGGAGAACACAAAACAAACAACCCAAACCTTTTATGCCTTCTTTATAGTAATTTAAAGCTGCCTTTCCCTGGATCAGGTCTGCACAGAAGGGTGGCATTGCAAACACTTCAGCTCTATCCCAGGATGAATCCTGAGAAGGAACAATTTTACTCATACACCAGAGGGATTAAATGGAGTCCAGAGTTTCTGCTGAGTCAGTGAATTTCTATGTATACAGTTTGCACCCAGGATATGATATAGGTCTGTGAATTTGTCTATGTTAAGTACCATTCATTAATGTCATATTCCAGAGTATTTCCTGCTATAGAATGAATCTTATATTTATGAGAGGCATGGGAATTTAATTTTATGTTACCCAGCTCAGATACCTGAATAGGTTTTCAGGAACCCTTTAAACTAAGTATATATGGTTTGCTCAGAGCCAGTGAAGTATCTATTTAGAATGCCATTTTAAAGACTGAGTTAACAAAACCTCGAAGGATGAAGTGAGTGAAAATGAGAAATGCAGTTCTGAGAAAAGATCAGGGGACAGATTCTGTGTTCTGCCACAGTGGCAGTAGCCAGAATTGTGCTGCAGGGAGTAGGGGGAGAAATCCCCCCCAGGAGATGTAGTATACTGCCGCATTGCAAGACCTGACACAAGAGGCAGGAGTTAGTGGTGTATCTGTGGCAGAGGGCACTGTGGAGTTTCTGTGCTGTGACACACTCCATAAGCAGTCCAGGAAGAGGAGAGAAGGTGCATTAATCCACCTTTATGCTCTTAGGATTCTGGACTGTTCTGGGAGACAGTGTGGCCACTGGTGTAAATCAGAATAGCTATGGACTACTCTAATATATGGGAGCCACCCATCCTGAAGGCACAATGGTGACCTGAAGCCACCTTTTTGCTCTCCATTCTGGCCTGCACCTTCTAAGTTGCCCTTCTAGGAGTGCAGCACAGAATCTCAACCCAAATAACATTTAAGCTTGGATGTAAAATTTATGCTTCAAAAGAATTACAGTGTTTCCATAGTGTGTGACTGCAGGTAGGTTTTACTGCAATTCTACACCCCATAAAAAGTGCCATACTAGATCAGAACAGTGCTCCATCTAGCCCAGTATCCTGTCCCAAAAGTAGTCAGTACCACTTGCTCTGGAGGAAGGTGCAAGAAATCCGAAGTGGGTATATATGGAATAATCTGCCCATAGTGGAAGTTTCTTTTAACTCTCTTTATTAGATTGATTTATGCCCTGAAGCATGAGGGCTTATATCTCTTTCAGATTTCTATTTCAGATTTTTTTTTTATTGTGGAAATAACAGAGTGCATGCTCCAACTAAAAAAATGTCTTGCTATTTCAGTTACCATAAACCATGGATGGTGAAGTGTCCTGCTTTTCCAGTGCCTGTCTAAAATTGGGATGAGAATGAGAGTAAACATGTTTAGGTTTAATCCAGATCAGTCTGTACCTTAATGGGCATGGTATAAAACGATAATCTTTCTCTGGCTTCTCACAATCATTTGTTTTCATATTTTTTATTTTTTGCATTGTTCCTCCAAAAATATAACTATTTGGTACATGCTAGTGTCTACCAGTTGGTTTTTAAAGTATACAGTGGTATAATCCCAGATGTTTATAGCTTTTCACTTTGCCCCCATATTTACTAATGTCTACAAAAACAATGTTTTGGAAATTCAAACTGACAAAGACGTCAGTCGGCGCTGTTGGCTACTAACATACATTTAACTATTACCAAATCAGCCTTGGTGTGCCCTCCTCTTATTGTGCCAGGAAATGTCTCTAAAACTGACTCATTTTAATGGCGCCATTGGATGACGGAAATAATGAGAAACATCTGACTGGACACATGAGTTTAATTAATACTTATTTAAAATAACATTCTTCAGGGATACGTGCCATATGGGCGAAACCAGAAAAAGAGCTTACCCTTCAGAGTGCTGAGTACCCTCAACTTCCATTAAAAACTTTGGGAACTGAGAGCCCTTAAACACCTTACAGGAGCCAAATGGCACATCATGGGATATAATTCCAGCAGGCATGATGAAACAGCATGAAAATTCAGAAAGTACAGGCTTCTTTACATGTACATGGGATGATTTAGTTGGGGTTGGTCCTGCTTTTAGCATGGGGTTGGAGTAGATGACCTCCTGAGGTCTCTTCCAACCCTAATCTTCTATGATTCTAATTTAGCTTTTTACAGTTTTTGATTGAGACTTGATTTAGACCAAAGATCAGAAAAATATGCAGTGCAGAGAAGTTTGAGAAACAGCTGCACTATTGTGCATAATGCTTTGCTCAGTCCACACACTTGTATACAAACATAAGAATGGCCATAGTGGGTCAGACCAATAGTCTACCTAGTCCCATATCCCGTCTTCTGACAGTGGTCAGTGCCAGATACTTCAAAGGGAATGAACAGAACAGGGCAATTATTGAGTGATCCATTCCCTTTCGTCCAGTTCCAGCTTCTGGCAGCTAAAGGTTTAGGGACATGGGGCAGACCAGGCCATCGGGTTGCATCCCTGACCAGCTTGGCTAATAGCCATTGATGGACCTATCCTCCATGAACTTATCTACTTTTTTTTTAACCCAGTTATGGCCTTCACAACATTCCTTGGCAATGAGTTCCACAGGTTGATTATGCATTGGCTGAAGAAGTACTTCTTTATGTTTGTTTTAAACCTGCTGCCTATTAATTTCATCAGGTAACCCGAGCTTCTTGTGTTATGTAAAGGGGTAAATAACACTTCCCTATTGACTTTTTCCATGCCATTCATGATTTTATAGATCTCTATCGTATCCCTCCCCTTACAGTCCTAGTCTTTCTGAAAATCCAAATTCACTTTATAAGCTGGAGCACCCTTCTCCACATGCTTGTTGTCCCCCCACGAAGAATTCTAATTGATTGGTGAGGCATGATTTTCCTTTATAAAAGCTATGTTGACTCTTCCCCAACAAATGGTGTTCACTTATCTGTCTGATAATTCTATTCTTTTTTATAGTTTCAACCAATTTGCCTGGTACTGAAGTTAGCCTTACCTGCCTGTAATTGCCAGGATTGTCTCTGGAGCCTTTTTAAAAAATTGGCATTACATTAGCTATCCACCAGTCATTTGGTACAGAGGCCGATTTAAGTGATAAGTAACATACCACAGTTAGTAGTTCTGCAATTTCATATTTGAGTTCCTTCAGAATTCTTGGGTGAATACCATCTGGTCCTGGCATAGGCGCTGACTTCTGCTGGTGCCGGTGGGTGCTCGACCCCCCCCCCTCTGCCCCCGGCCCAGCCCCCATTCCAACCCCTTCCCCAAAGTCTCCGCCCCCTCCTTGCCCCTATTCCAACCTCTTTCCCAAATCCGCGCCCTGGCCCCGCCTCCTCCCCTGAGTGCGCCGTGTTCCCGCTCCTCCCCCCTCCCTCCTGGAGCTTGTTACACCGCGAAACAGCTGTTTTGCGGTGGCAAGCGCTGGGAGGTAGGCGGAGAACGGGGACATGGCGCGCTAGGGGGAGGAGGCGGAGGTGAGGTTGGGTGAGGGGGGCAAGGAGGGGATCTTGGCTGCCGGTGGGTGCAGAGCACCCACCAATTTTTTCCCGTGAGTGCTCCAGCCCCGGAGCACCCACGGAGTCGGCGCCTATGGGTCCTGGTGATTTATTAGTTTAATTTATCAATTTGTTCTTCTAATGACGCCTCAGTCTGGGACAGGTCCTCGGATTTATCACCTAAAAAGAATGGCTCAGGTGAGGGAATTTCCCCCACAGCTTCTGTAGTGAAGACTGATGCAAAGAATTCATTTAGCTTCTCCACAACAGCCTTGTCTTACTTGAGTGCTCCATTAGCACCCTGATCTTCCAGTGGCTCCACTGATTGTTTGGCAGGCTTAAAAATGTGTTACTGTTAGTTTTTGTATTGTTTGCTAGTTGCTTTTCAAATTCTTTTTTGGCATGCCTAATTATACTTTCACACTTGACTTGTCAGAATTTATGTGCCTATTTTCCTCAATAGGATTTGACCTCCAAATTTTAAAAGATGTCTTTTTGCCTTTAACTGCCTCTTTTAATCTACTGTTTAGTCATGGTGACAATTTTTGAGTCCTCTTACTGTTTTTGTTTTGTTTTGATGTTCAAGACAAAATGACATGAGAAATCAGAGACTAATGTTACAACTGAGGTCTTGTCTCTGCTCTTACTGAAGTCAGTGGGAGTTTTGCCGTTGACTGAGGGAATATTGTAAGAGAAAATATTTAAAAAATGGATTTTTTAATAAGTTCAACTATCTTTCTATCCTGCCGCAGAGCATGCAAAATAAAATAAAACCAATAAAAATAAAAACTGTAAAGCTAAATTTTAGTGATAATGATTAAAAGCTTCAGCCACATATTTAAATTCTGAAAATCAGGAAAAAAGGAGAATGACAGTTAGAAAGTGTAAAAGAAGATGCTAGGAAAGAACAAAGTACAGGTTATTTGTGTAGATGGGGTGTAATACAGAGCTTACATTTTCATAAAGGTCTTAGCTAGTTCAAAACACATCAGTCAAGATGTAAGCAACATTTGTTCCAATTTTTTTTCTGTGTGTGGAATGAATAACTCCCAAGCTTAAATTT
Organism: Chrysemys picta bellii; assembly: GCF_011386835.1. Classification (NCBI taxonomy): domain Eukaryota; kingdom Metazoa; phylum Chordata; order Testudines; family Emydidae; genus Chrysemys; species Chrysemys picta. The sequence continues at coordinate 300,141,804 of NC_088791.1, forward strand.
AATACCTAATGTCTGAATCTCTTCTTATATATTCCAGTTAAACCAGGAGAAACACCATTGCAGAAAACAGACACATAACAGAGCCCATCCCAAGCATCCACAAATCAGGAGTCAGGTCCCCACAAAACTGTAAGATTTGTCATAAAAATTGAGATTTTAAAAATAATATATCAGGAGTTCTTTTTATTTGCCTTTAGGGTTCTCAAGTTTATCTCTGCAACCACGAGGGCCAGAAACTTACTATTTTTTTAAATGAAAGCTGAGATTCTAGTGTGTTCACATGACTCTAGGGTCCAGGACTTTCAAAAAAACACCAAATGTTGTGACACACACAATTGAACTGTGAGAGTTTTTAGACACCAGTGTAAAAGTAGAGTAAATGAGATAAGAATCAGGCGATGTGAGTGCAGTCTCTCACATGTCCTCATTCCATCTGTTCCTTCACTGCTGCGGGAGCGCTCCCACGGTAGCGCTTTGAAGTGCGAGTGTGGTTGTGCGCCAGTGCTGGGAGAGAGCTCTCCCATCGCTGCAGGTACTCCACCTCCACAAGTGGATTAGCTTACAGCGCTGGGAGCATGGCTCCCAGCGCTGGGGCACTGTTTACACTGGCGCTTTACAGCACTGTAACTTGTTGTGCTCAGGGGGGTGTTTTTTCACACCCCTGAGCGAGAAAGTTGCAGCACTGTAAAGTGCCAGTGTAGCCAAGCCCTTACTCTCGCTCAGTCTCCTTCCTTATCCATTTCATATCCCACATTGATTATTTCTACTACTCACTCTTTCTTTTCCCTGTTCCCCACCCTTTCCAGCTCCCTCATTTCATGGTATATGCTTGTGTGTGAAAGACAGGGAAAGAAAGAGAGAAGAGAACAGGGAAGAGAGAGAGAAGGACATGGTGAAGGGGAAGCCCTGGAGCCTGTTCCTACTCCCCACAGCTAGTGGCACCAAAAGTGGTGCTGTATAAGGTAGTATCTCTAAGCAGCAGGCACCTGTCTGTGTTTGCTGCATCCCAGCAGGGGTGCAGGCAGCCATACAAATGCCCTATTTAGAGAAAAGAACAGGAGTACTTGTGGCACCTTAGAGACTAACAAATTTATTAGAGCATAAGCTTTCGTGGACTACAGCCCACTTCTTCGGATGCATACAGAGTGGAATAAATATTGAGGAGATATATATGCACACATACAGAGAGCATAAACAGGTGGGAGTAGTCTTACCAACTCTGAGAGGCCAATTAAGTAAGAGAAAAAAGACTTTTGAAGTGATAATCAAGCTAGCCCAGTACAGACAGTTTGATAAGAAGTGTGAGAATACTTACAAGGGGAGATAGATTCAATGTTTGTAATGGCGCAGCCATTCCCAGTCCTTATTCAATCCTGAGTTGATTGTGTCTAGTTTGCATATCAATTCCAGCTCAGCAGTCTCTCGTTGGAGTCTGTTTTTGAAGTTTTTCCTATTTAGAGAGGATCCCGATTTTGAAGAATCCTGGGGAACAAGCAACCATAATATTTGGCTAGTTTTGAAAAAAACTGGCAGTGTAGGGCTCAAGAGAAATACTTTTCCTGGTCTGTCACCTCTAATACCAATATTGATTACAGGGCTGGAGCACTGAATTAAGAGTAAAGATTAAAAGAACCCAATGTAGATAATTTGAAATGAAGCCTAAAATGGAGAGCATAATAATTATCAACAGCCATTTAAAAATGTAAACACAATGAAGGGAACAAAGTTATTCAGAGTAGTAAAAGGAGCTGTAATTAGGAGTAGTGGTATATTAAAGAGAAAATATAAACTGATCAGTGAAAGTGGGATCTTTTATACCAGTGTTTCCCAAAGGGTGGATCCTGACTCATCAATGTGTCACAGAAAGATCTTGATAAGTCACCACATTCAGGGCTAGATTAACCCACTACTGATGGAGCAACATGATGCAGGGGTATTGCCAGCACAGAGTGCCCGAGGCAAAGCAACAGCGGGTCCGTTGCCCGGTGTGCTTCGCGCCAATAAACACACCAGGGGGAGAAGCAAACAAAGTTTATTTGGGATCCCAAAGCGGTGCAAGGAGACAGGCAAGTCTCAAATCAAGCACATTAACAGGAACAGTTTTTCTTCTTTTATACATTTTGCAGTTAAGCCTCACCCCCCCCCTTTCCCCTCTAGCCCTCCCTTTCTCCCCCCCCATTCCTCCCTCTACCCCTCCCGTCCCTGGTAATAGTTAAGTCATTCTTGGCAGCTATAAGCCTAGCTTGTTAGTAACTTCTTTAAACCGTTATCTTGTCCTTTTTCCCTTCAGCCAGAAACATGCAGGCCTCATTATTACCGCTTGAGCAGGGGGTTGCACACAGATAACTGGTTGCTTACATATTCTAATTGCACCTGGCTTTTGAGGTTGATTAGAGTTTAAACATGGAAGGACAGAGTTTGGTTCACTTAGGCCTAGTGCAGGAAGGCTTCATTGACACTTAGTGGCCTTCCACCCTCCCGAGTTACCTAGGGTGAGGCCTAGTGACGTCAACAGGGGCAGCCAGGCCAAATCTGAGCAGTGCTGCCCTGGGGCCTGCTGTAACTGTCTCTCCTTCATTCTCTCTCTCACACACAGTGGGGCTGGGATGTGGGCAGGAAGAGTTCAAATGTCAAACCACAGACAAAATTTAATCATTAACCTGTCTCCTCACCCCCCCCCCCCCAAAAAAAAACCCCTCATGATTTTTGATCTCGTGAGGTTGGCACTACTGGGTAGAACACTGTGTCATCTGCACATTGCTGGCCCTTGTGTCCTTGTTGTCGGTTTGCCAACTGGCTGTGAACAAAGCGACTTGCCCAAGGTCACACAGGAAACCTGTGGTAGTGCCAGGAATTGAATCCAGTTCTCCTCACGCCCAATCCTCTGGCCACGGGACCATCCGCCCTCTCCTCCCACTGGGCAAGCTTCTGGCCCACAACACAAAAAGGTGTTATTTAAATACACACCCCTGTAAACGTGTCCCTTTCGCTGTGCCCGCGCTAGGCCTGAGGGCACCAGCTAGCTCCCGCTTGCATAACATGAGGCCAGCCCTCCTCTACGGGAATCGATCCCGGAACCAGTGTCCGTGGCTACTGTTTCCAGACGGACAGTTGAGGAAGGGACCCAAGCCAGGAGGGGGAGCGGTTAGAGGAACGGACACACCGACCGTCGCTCTCTAGACTGGGCTGCCGAGATGTGGAGTCGCGTCTCTGCAGTCGGGAGCCGCACACGCGGCGCCTGTCGCTGCCGCCCCCGCCCCCGGTTCCTCTCCTACCCCTGGGGCGCCCAGGACCCGGCGGCGGGGGCGGGGGCGCCGCGGCCGGAGCAGGGACCAGGCAGGTGAGCTCCCCGCGCTGCCCTGCGTGGGGCGGGTCCCTGGGCGTGTGTCCGTGAGGCCGCTCCGGGTGCCGAGACTTGCCAGTAGCGGCCCCGAGAGGCCGCTGGCCGCGCTCGCAGTGGGACGGACCCGCCTGAAACGCGGTTCGGTCTGTGCCGGCCGCACCCGGCTGGGAACCCCCGGGGGCCCGAGCTGCGCCTTTCGGGAGGGTGACTGACTTGGCGGGGATTGGCCTCTGCCGGCGGCCAGTGGTACAGGGACACGCCCTGCCTGAGAGCCTGGCCCGCGGCTTTTAACAAGCGCCACCGAAGAATTTTCTTGTTCGGCCTCCTAGCGCTCCGGGGAGTCTTTTGCTCTTTCCTTGGGGTGGTCCGACTAATGCGCTTACATCAGGGCTGGCTGACGTTCAGCCCAGGCCCACTCCATTGACCTCAGTGGGAGTAGGCGGGTCTTTGTGTGGGTTTTTTTTTGCAGAGCAGCAACCGGGCAGGTGTGTTTTCTGAGGCTACTTTTAACTCATTTTCTGACCTGGATTTCAAGTGAATGTAGTTGAAGTCCAGAAGGAATCATTGGATCATCTAGTCTGATTGTCTATATACCACAAGCCCTTAAATTTCATTGTTACCTCTATATTGAGCTCAATAGCTTGTGTGTGGCTAAAGGATCTCTCCCAGAAAGGCATCCAGTCTTAGTTTGGAGACACCAAGAGACTGAATGAGCCCCTTCCCTTAGTTTGTTCCAGTGGTTACTCATCCTCCACTTACAAAAAAAATTGCTTTATTTCTAATTTGAGTTTGTCTGACTTCAGCTTCCTGCCATTGTTTGTTTTTTATGCTTTTCTTCACTAGATTAGAGAGCTCTTTTGAACCCAGTATTTTCTCCCTCTGAAGGTGCTTAAACACTGTAATCAAGGCACTTCACAGTCTTCTTTTTGATAAGCTGAACAGACTGAGCTCTCTGTATCTCACTGTAAGTCCCGTGAATCACTTTTACGGCTCTGTTCTTCACCCTCTCTTTTTCACATTGTTTTTAAAATGTGGACACCAGAACTGTCTACAGTATTCCAGCAACAGCATGCCATATACAGAGGTAAAGTCACCTCCCTGCTTCTATTCGCTGCTTCCCTGTTTCTACATCTGAGGAACGCATTGGCTTTTTTTGCTGCAGCATCACAGTGGGAGTTCATGTGAGTGTTGCTTCTCAACTATAATCCCCAAATCTTTAAGGTATTAGTCCTCACAACCGTGGGGAAAGTACTAGTATTCCCATTTTTACAGATGGGGAACTGAGATACAGTGAGACTAAAAGCTTATTCTAAACCACAAGTTATACAGGTATATGGTAAGCTGTGAATTTATACCCCTATATTTATACCAGTATCAGTCCTGGAGTGGACTGTCCTAGTGCTGCTCTCTGGTTTAGCCCCTATTGCTTTGGAAGCAGTTTAGGGTTTAAAACTGCTTAAGTACCAGCTCTACTAGGCTTATGATACTAGAGATGTCATGAAGTGTTTTCAAGGGCAGCTGGGTCACTTCATGTCATTTTCTTTCCCACCCCTCAGTTTCATTTGTGGTAGGTCTTCTCATCCAAGGCAGTAGACTGCTCAATGCGCTGGTAGTGCTGCCAGAGAACGGGGTTGCACATTATTAGCATCCATCCACTTGGTGTCAGTTGCTATGTAGGGTATCATATACAAAAGTAAGAAAGTATCACGTCTCTTCTTCTAACTTGTAATACCAAAGTGCTATATGTATTTGTGGTCTCATCAGCACTTAAAATGTGTGTGTGGGGGGGAGCAAAAAAGCAATGCTGTCTGTTGGTACAGATGTATGCTCAAAGCATTGGATAAAAATGAACATGGTTTGGAAACTAGTATATTTTACAGGGCACTGGAAACATTTAATCACTTCCAATAAGAATTTTATATATATATATATATATATATATATACTTCAGAACTGCCTGTTTTCTGTCTTGAATGAACTACACAAGCAAGGTAGCCTAATAATAGAAGCATATCCTCTTTTTGTACAGTTTTGAATGTTTAGAGGGTATTTTGAAGAACTGGTAATGCAAAGTATATAATATAGTAGTTATTGTAGGTGGCTACAGCTTTCCCATATTCATGTCTAAACTGCTCCTAATGCTTCATGCAGGGAGCAAATAATTACTTCCAATAAGTAATGTAAAATGAGCTGATGGGAAAAGATGCTTTTTGGGGAAAAATTATGGAGAGACTGAATTGTAGTGGATAATAGCAAAGTCTGCTCAGTGTAAGTCAGAAGGCTTTCCACAGCCTCCTTAATTAACGGGGTTGTGAAGTGTTACTGAGGGTATGTCTACACTATGAAATTAGGTCGAATTAATAGAAGCCGGTTTTATAGAAATCGGTTGTATACAGCCGATTGTGTGTGTCCCCACATAAAATGCTCTAAGTGCTCTAGTCGGCGGACCGCGTCCACAGTACCGAGGCTAGTGTCGACTTCCGGAGCATTGCACTATGGGTAGCTATCCCACAGTTCCCGCAGTCTCCGCCGCCCATTGGAATTCTGGGTTGAGAGCCCAATGCCTGGATGATGCAAAACAGTGTCGCGGGAGGTTCTGGGTACATGTCGTCAGGCCCCTCCCCCTCCGTCAGAGCAATGGCAGACAATAGATTTGCGCCTTTTTACCTGGGTTACCTGTGCAGACAACATACCACAGCAAGCATGGAGCCTGCTCAGCTCACCGTCACCATATGTCCTCTGGGTGCCGGCAGACGTGGGACTGCATTGCTACACAGCAGCAGCAGCTAACTGCCTTTTGGTGGTAGACGGTGCAGCATGACTGGTAGCCTTCATCGGCGATCTGGGTGCTGGCAGCTGTGGGGCTGGCAGCCGTAGGGCTGCATTGCAGCAGCCCCATGCCTTTTGCCTTTTGGCAGTAGATGGTGTATTATGACTGGTAACCGTCCTATTACAAGTTGGATCATCGCACATTAGCAGAGTCTTCCCTGAGCAGCAGATCGTGCAATAGGCCTGAAGGCCATCGTCATCATACAGGAAAAATGTGGCTATCAGTCTTAGTACACTAACTGCCAAGCGCCCAGTATTTGCTGCCAAGCACCCAGAAGATGCCGAGGGCTATCAGTCATGCTGCACCGTCGTCTTAAGATGTAAAAAATAGATTTGTTCTGTATTCATTTCCTTCCCCTCCCTCCGTGAAATCAACGGCCTGCTAAACCCAGGGTTTTCAGTTTAATCTTTGGGGGGACCATTCTGTGTGACAGTTGTTTGTGTTTCTCCCTGATGCACAGCCACCTTTCTTGATTTTAATTCCCTGTACCTGTACGCCATGTCGTCACTCGGCCCGCCCTCCCTCCTTCCCCTGGTCCGTCAGATCCTAGTTTCGCGCCTTTTTTCAGACCAGGCGCCATAGCTAGCACTGGGATCATGGAGCCCGCTCAGATCACCGCGGCAATTATGAGCACTATGAACACCATGCGCATTGTCCTGGAGTATATGCAGAGCCAGGACATGCCAAGGCGAAACCTGGACCAGCCGAGGAGGCGATTGCAACGCGGCGAAGAGAATGATGAGGAAATTGACATGGACATAGACCTCTCACAGGCCCCAGCAATGTGGAAATCATGGTGTTACTGGGGCAGGTTCATGCCGTGAAACGCCGATTCTGGGCACGGGAAACAAGCACAGACTGGTGGGACCGCATCGTGCTGCAGGTGTGGGACGATTCCCAGTGGCTGCGAAACTTTTGCATGCGTAAGGGCACTTTCATGGAACTTTGTGACTTGCTTTCCCCTGCCCTGAAGCGCCAGTATACCAGGATGAGAGCAGCCCTCACAGTTGAGAAGCGAGTGGCGATAGCCCTGTGGAAGCTTGCAACGCCAGACAGCTACCGGTCAGTCGGGAATCAATTTGGAGTGGGCAAATCTACTGTGGGGGCTGCTGTGATCCAAGTTGCCAGGGCAATGAAAGACCTGGTGATATCAAGGGTAGTGACTCTGGGCAACGTGCAGGCAATAGTGGATGGTTTTGCTGAAATGGGATTCCCAAACTGTGGTGGGGCCATAGACGGAACCCATATCCCTATCTTGGCACCGGAGCACCAAGCCACCGAGTACATAAACCTCAAGGGGTACTTTTCAATGCTGCTGCAAGCCCTGGTGGATCACAAGGGACGTTTCACCAACATCAACGTGGGATGGCCAGGAAAGGTACATGATGCTCGCGTCTTCAGGCACTCTGGTCTGTTTCGAAAGCTGGAGGAAGGGACTTTCTTCCCGGACCAGAAAGTAACCGTTGGGGATGTTGAAATGCCTATCGTGATCCTTGGGGACCCAGCCTACCCCTTAATGCCATGGCTCATGAAGCCGTACACAGGCAGCCTGGACAGGAGTCAGGACCTGTTCAACTATAGGCTGAGCAAGTGCCGAATGGTGGTGGAATGTGCATTTGGACGTTTAAAAGCGCGCTGGCGCAGCTTACTGACTTGCTCAGACCTCTGCGAAAAGAATATCCCCATTGTTATTGCTGCTTGCTGTGCGCTCCACAATATCTGTGAGAGTAAGGGGGAGACATTTATGGCGGGGTGGGAGGTTGAAGCAACTCGCCTGGCCGCTGATTACGCACAGCCAGACACCAGGGCGGTTAGAGGAGCACAGCAGGGGGCGGTGCGCATCAGAGAAGCTTTGAAAACGAGTTTTGTGACTGGCCAGGCTACGGTGTGAAACTTCTGTTTGTTTCTCCTTGATGAACCCTCCGCCCCCCCCCACCCGGTTCACTCTACTTCCCTGTAAACCAACCACCCCACCCTCCCCTCCCCTCTTCGAGCACCGCTTGCAGAGGCAATAAAGTCATTGTTAGTTCACATTCATGCATTCTTTATTAATTCCTCACGCAAGTAGGGGGATAATTGCCAAGGTAGCCTGGGATGGGTGGGGGAGGAGGGATGGAAAAGGACACACTACATTTTAAAACTTTAACTCTTATTGAAGGCCAGCCTTCTGATGCTTGGGCAATCATCTGGGGTGGAGTGACTGGGTGGCCGGAGGCCCCCCGACCGTGTTCTTGGGCTTCTGGGTGAGGAGGCAATGGGACTTGGGGAGGAGGGCTGTTGGTTACACAGGGGCTGTAGCGGCGGTCTCTGCTCCTGCTGCCTTTCCTGCAGCTCAACCATACGCTGGAGCATATCAGTTTGATGCTCCAGCAGACGGAGCATTGACTCTTGCCTTCTGTCTGCAAGCTGACGCCACCTATCATCTTCAGCCCGCCACTTGCTCTTTTCATCCCGCGATTCAGCCCGCCACCTCTCCTCTCGTTCATATTGTGCTTTTCTCATGTCTGACATTGACTGCCTCCACGCATTCTGCTGTGCTCTATCAGCGTGGGAGGACATCTGGAGCTCCGTGAACATATCGTCCCGCGTCCTCCGTTTTCTCTTTCTAATGTTCACTAGACTCTGTGAAGGAGAAACATTTGCAGCTGGTGGAGGAGAAGGGAGAGGTGGTTAAAAAAGACACATTTTAGAGAACAATGGGTACACTCTTTCGTTACAAGGTCGCATTTTCCCTCTTATAGTGAGGGCCTGCCGGTTTGGTATGAGAGATCACTCACGCAGTGCCAGGCAACAGATTTCGGCTTGCAGGCAGCCATGGTAACATGTGGGAATGGTTTCAAACAGCAGCGCCCTCATTTCCCATATCCAGGATGAATTGGGTTGGCCATTTAAAATGGGTTTTCAATGTAAAAGGAGGGGCTGCGGTTTCCGGGTTAACATGCAGCACAAACCCAACTAAACCACCCCCCCCCTCCGCGCACACCCAATTCTCTGGGATGATCACTTCACCCCTCCCCCCACCGCGTGGCTAACAGCGGGGAACATTTCTGTTCAGAAGAGCAGGAACGAGCACCTCTGAATGTCCCCTTAATAAAATCACCCCATTTCAATCAGGTGACCATGAATATCACATCACTCTCCTGAGGATAACAAAGAGAGATAAGGAATGGATGTTGTTTGCATGCCAGCAAACACCGGGTCCATACGCTGCCATGCTTTGTTATGCAATGATTCCAGACTACGTGCTACTGGCCTGGCGTGGTAAAGTGTCCTACCATGGTGGACGGGATAAGGCAGCCCTCCCCAGAAACCTTTTGCAAAGGCTTTGGGAGTACATCAAGGAGAGCTTTGTGGAGATGTCCCTGGAGGATTTCCGCTCCATCCCCATACACGTTAACAGACTTTTCCAGTAGCTGTACTGGCCGCGATTGCCAGGGCAAATTAATGATTAATCATTAAACACGCTTGCTTTTAAACCATGTGTAATATTTACAAAGGTACACTCACCAGAGGTCCCCTGTGTGCCCTCAGGGTCTTGGGTGAGTTCGGGGGTTACTGGTTCCAGGTCCAGGGTGACAAACATATCCTGGCTGTTGGGGAAACCGGTTTCTCCGCTTCCTTGCTGCTGTGAACTACCTACATTACCTCCATCCTCATCTTCCTCGTTCCCCGAACCCTCTTCCCTGTGTGTTTCTCCATTGACGGAGTCATAGCACACGGTTGGGGTAGTGGTGGCTGCACCCCCTAGAATGGCATGCAGCTCCGCGTAGAAGCGGCAAGTTTGCAGCTCTGCCCCGGACCTTCCATTTGCTTCTCTGGCTTTGTGGTAGGCTTGCCGTAGCTCCTTAATTTTCACGCGGCACTGCTGTGTGTCCCTGTTATGGCCTCGGTCCTTCATGGCCTTGGAGACCTTTTCTAATACTTTGCCATTTCTTTTACTGCTACGGAGTTCAGCTAGCACTGATTCATCTCCCCATATGGCGAGCAGATCCCGTACCTCCCGTTCGGTCCATGCTGGAGCTCTTTTGCGATCCTGGGACTCCATCACGGTTACCTGTGCTGATGAGCTCTGCGTGGTTACCTGTGCTCTCCACGCTGGGCAAACAGGAAATGAAATTCAAACGTTCGCGGGTCTTTTCCTGTCTACCTGGTCAGTGCATCTGAGTTGAGAGTGCTGTCCAGAGCGGTCACAATGAAGCACTGTGGGATAGCTCCCGGAGGCCAATAACGTCGAATTCCGTCCCCACTAACCCAATTCCGACCCGCAAAGGCCGATTTTATCGCTAATCCCCTCGTCGAAGGTGGTGTAAAGAAACCGGTTTAAAGGGCCCTTTAAGTCGAAAGAAAGGGCTTCGTCGTGTGAACGTGTCCAGGCTTAAATCAATTTAATGCTGCTAAAGTCGACCTAAACTCGTAGTGTAGACCAGGCCTGAGTGAAAAAAAGCATGTTGTGAACAAAAAACAAAACAAAACTGATGGTGTTGGTTTATGCCTGTTTAATTTTCTTTGTAGTATACTAATGTTTTGGAACATATGTAGGT